>NC_089750.1:68109706-68147206 GCF_040412425.1 Macrobrachium rosenbergii
TCAGTCACAAATAACAAATGCACCATGTTTTCTGCTTTGATATATAGAGCAATACACCGAAAACTAATATGCACATATTTATATATACAGTAAACATACACATACACACACATATATACATATATATATATATATATATATATATATATATATATATATATATATATATATATATATATATATATTACATATGTCTATATACATACACGCATATATATATATATATATATATATATATATATATATATATATATATATATAAATTGTAGTCTACGTTTATTTAGATAATTATGGCAGCATTTATGTTTATTTCGAAAATGCATAGACAAGTGTATAGTATGATTTGCATCACGCAAAGTAAAAACACATGGAAAGTGATGTACACCTTGAGCAGGCCAAATAAAACAATTGGCCATCAAAATGTGTTTCATAACTTAATATTTTGAGATGACACTCCTATCTTCGTTTTTGCTGATTATTCGTGGCATAAATGACATAAAAATATGAGAGTAAGTGTTCTGTTCGTTGAACTGGTTTTTCTGAAGAAGCAAAACAGTTTTCACTATGTGACCGACTACGTTAAGATCACCAACTCAAGAGTAAACCATCGTGCTATTCACTTACAGAATTTGGAGTAATCTGCTTCCTCCAGTGTTCTCTACTGAACGTTTAATATATTGTTATAATAACAACTATATATCAGTGAAATAAAATTGGTGAGAATAATTCTCATTCGACTAAATAATTAATTTAACAGGTACTACTGCATTATCCAACTCTCCCAGGAATGGCCACAGTTCTGGATCGACTCATCTGTATACCTCTATTCACTTCCAGAATTCTCTCCTTCCTTCAGTGTTCTATACTAGATGTTTAATTATTATTATTATTATTATTATTATTATTATTATTATTATTATTATTATTATTATTATTATTATTTCAGTAGCTGAAACCTATTCACATAGAACAAGCACACCATAGGGGCCACTGAATTGAAATTCAAGCTTCCAAAGTATGTTGGTTTCAACATCCCACCACAGACCAGGCCCTGCAGCAGTAACTGATCATGATACAGAGCCATTGATTTTTCATCGCCATGGGGGAGACGCGAACCCGCCACGCCTGAGTGGCATCCCGCGACACTAACAACTTTACCAGCGGACCAGATGCATTATTATTATGAAAACAATCAGTAAAATATAAATAGCGAGAACCGTCTGATCTGTATACCTGGAAGATTTCTCTGTAAAGATTCCTTATCATAAGCAGCTTTATATATCCCAAATGGCGAGGGCTTCCAATAACAATAAGCTTTAAATTTTTTTTCTTCTGAGAATTCGTAAATTCGGGAAGAAGATCGAGTTAGTAGTGTGTTTACATTAAATATTCATGTGTAAGACGATTATGGCAGATCTTGAGCCATCACAAAAACAGTTCAGAGAGAAGTTGATTCTTGTGAATACAATGCACGATGTTGTACATCTCTGGCAAAGGTTTACTTCTAAATCGATTTACTAAAAGTAAAAAATGCGCCAAAGTTACTTCGGCGCAATCGAGTTTTCTGTACAGTGTATAATCAAGGCCACCGAAAATAAATCTATCTTTCGGTGGTTTCGGTATAATGCTGTATGAGCCGCGGCCCATGAATCTTTAACCACGGCCAGGTGGTGGCCTGTCCTAAATCGTTGCCAGAAGCACGATTATGGTTAACTTTAACCTTAAATAAAATAAAAATTACTGAGGCTTGAGGGTTACAATTTGGTATATTTGATGACTGGAGGGTGGATGATCAACATACCAGTTTGCAGACCTCTAGCCTCAGTAATTTTTAAGATCTGGGAGCGGACAGAAAAAGTGCGGACGGACAGACAAAGCCGGCACAATAGTTTTCTTTTACAGAAAACTAAAAAGTGGCTTAAAGACGGACAGACGGCCACTTACAGGAACTGTTACATTCGGATATCACTTCATGATGACGTCAAATCTAACTAGGACAGTAGACAGTCTTCAGAGTTCACTCACCACAGAACCTGATCTAGCGAGGGAGTCATCTCATGAATTACATCTGGATGAAACGCCTTGCTAACACATACACACACACACACACACACAAACACAAGCACTTAGGACACAAGGTAATCTCTCACCCACGTTGAAGAAGTAATAACATACGGCCTGTTAGAGGAAAAGTATTATTATTTTTTGCAATTAATTGATTTCATGAACAAATAAATTAGTGTTGTATTACCAAGATGCACTTTTGTGTATAGATTAATGTAAACATATACAGCTATAAATATATCAACATATAAATAAATAGTCACCGGTAAGGACGTTTTGTAATATATAATATATACTGTATATATATACATATATATATATATATATATATATATATATATATATATATATATGCGTGTGTATAAATGCGCATGCATATATATATATATATATATATAGAAGAGAAGTTGTTGGCGCAAGCAGGCCACGTAAGTTCCCAAATTACATCTGGGGCAAGTATATTTATATACGACTGACGATTGCATTATTGGGCACATTCTATCCTTAAATATAAAAAGAGACCCTGTTGTAAGTGGATTTTTTGGTATTAGGATGACTTGTAACATGTTAAAATTTGGGGACTTACATGGGATTGACTAAGTGATTGCTGAGGGTCAGAGCAGATTCACAAAAAAGGTGTTAGTCACCATACTGGTCACAGATTGTCCAATCCAGAATTTTCTAATATTAGAAATCATTCATGTATGTAATACTAGTATCAATTATTCTGACTTCTCTGTTTTGGGCCAAACAAGCCCTCCACGCGAACTGCTCATTTTAGAATCGTTATTTATTAAGCAGCTAGTTCCCAAGTTGAACTCACCTCTGCACAGTTGCATCTGGCTTGAGCCAGTTTTCTTTGCCACTTTCCTTTTCCCTTTTAGTC
Organism: Macrobrachium rosenbergii; assembly: GCF_040412425.1. NCBI lineage: Eukaryota > Metazoa > Arthropoda > Malacostraca > Decapoda > Palaemonidae > Macrobrachium > Macrobrachium rosenbergii. The sequence goes on from NC_089750.1 coordinate 68,112,657, forward strand.
ATTCAGCCTTCAACTTTTAGTCTAGCAGGTGCTTTTTCTGAATTGTCTTGTTTTAATGGATATTTATGTAGCATGTTGAGACTTGAAGTCGTCAGTTTTATTCCATGTATTTTAATCTGTATATTTTCTCTTTTAGCCTTCAATATGACGATGTAACAATGTGTTAAGAAATGTGTCGGCAAATAAATATCACCTATAGATGACCGACTGTCTCCTTGTCACCCTGTCCTGATATATATATATATATATATATATATATATATATATATATATATATATATATATATATATATATATATATATATATATATATATATATATATTATATATATATATACTGACATGTGTACCTATGCACATGGTGTACTCATGCATAACAATAAACACGCATATAAATGAATGCCCTGTCTTTGCCAGCTGTTCTGGCAAAGAAAAATGGACCCCCGCCCCCCAAGTTGTTTTTTTCAACTGGGTTGAAAGAAGCATTAGTATAATTCATCGCTAAACACAATTTATCCGGTTTCGGACACGCGAGCCATAAATTATCTTCCCCGAAGAGAAAACTCTTTCCAAAACTCTTCTGATGTGTTTTAAAATCAGCGTTGAAGGGGAACGCTTTCTAAAAAAGAAAGAAAAAAATAAGACAGTTCTGTCAATTCTTTACCGTTTACAACAAATGGGAATGTCTGGAGCGATGCAAGAATAAGGAACATTATATATATATATATATATATATATATATATATATATATATATATATATATATATATATATATATATATATATATATATATATATATATATATAAACTTGATCAGTGGAAAAGGATCTGCTCGAAAAGGTCTTATTTAATTCTCATTGTTTTTTAATGACGGTGGGCAATAATTCTAACGCTTTGAAAGTGGGTATTAGGAATTTTAATTTTCATTGTTTTTCCTGTCGGTGTTCAGTAATTCTGTTGTTTAGAGGTTGGCTATTGTGAATTTACACGTACACAAACACACACATATATATAAATACAGCATATATACACATACATACATATATATGTATATATATGCATGTATGTATATGTAAATATATATATGTATATATATAAATATATATATTATCTATGTATGTATATATATATATATATATATATATATATATATATATATATATATATATATATATATATATAAACATGAATGCGTTTCATTATAAGTTTCCGTCTCACTTGAAATATATTTATCATAGTCTTTAGTTCTGTCCATGATCTGAGAGAGAGAGAGAGAGAGAGAGAGAGAGAGAGAGAGAGAGAGAGAGAACTAAGATGCCGCTCACTTACCCTCAACTTAAAAAAAAAAGAAAAGACTTGGAAAGATTTATCAAAATTCAGAGCACAAATATTGTAGGAAGATTTGTGCGCGTCCTTCTCGATGTTGGGAAAATGTATGTATATAGATTTTTCCTTCTTTTTTGGGTGAGAGGGGAGGGGGGAGGGGAGGGGGAGGGGTTTGGGGGATTGTGGGTGGGGAGGGGGTCAACTGTCCGGTCACTTCTGTGATATGTTCTCCTGAGTGCTCGTGCGAGGAGGCACGATCTTTCCTGAAGTGTTTTTTTTTTTTTTTTTGCTGTATGCGTTGGGGTTCGACCTGGCATTTTACTTTAGCTACCTACTTGGGTCATATATATATTAAATATATATATATATATATATATATATATATATATATATATATACACATATATATATATACATGAATATATATATACTTTATATATATATTTATACATATATTTATATCATTAATATAATATATATATACATATATTATTTATATATATATAATTATATATATATATATACTATGTGTGCGTGTGTGTACGTGAGACAGTGTGTATATATATACATATGTATATATGTATATATATTTATATTAATTATATATATATATATATATACATATATATATATATATATATATATATATATATATATATATATATATATATATATATATAAGTATATATGTTTGTGTGTTGTGTGTAACAGTAATTAAGGGAAACGATCTGACTTGACGAAAAATACTCATCAACACCATTACGAGCTGGTGGGGGGGGGGAGGAGGAGGGATGGAATAACAAATTTGTACCCTATCTTCGGAGGAGGACTTTAAACTGCCCCTCAAACCAGGGAAGGTTATAGATACTTAAGAAATAGAAGGGTGAGAATGCTCTAGTTTGACAGGAAGAGGGAAGATATAGTCTTAGAACAAGATAAATATAGGACAGGGTAGACTGAAAGGTGTTACACGGTTTCATGAATCTCTCGCCTTCAGTCCATCGAAGGAGGAACTGAAATAGTACCTGAAGAAAACATACGATGACATTTAACGCCAGAGAGAGAGAGAGAGAGAGAGAGAGAGAGAGAGAGAGAGAGAGAGAGAGAGAGAGAGAGAGAGAGAGAGTCTAATATAATGTCTAAGCCTGAACACAATACGAATTCATAATGTTAACCTACATAAGTCTACAAACGCAGAGTCTAATATAATGTCTAAGCCTGAACACAATACGAATTCATAATGTTAACCTACATAAGTCTACAAACGCAGAGTCTAATATAATGTCTAAGCCTGAACACAATACGAATTCATAATGTTAACCTACATAAGTCTACAAACGCAGAGTCTAATATAATGTCTAAGCCTGAACAAAATACGAATTCATAATGTTAACCTACATAAGTCTACAAACGCAGAGTCTAATATAATGTCTAAGCCTGAACACAATACGAATTCATAATGTTAACTTACATAAGTCTATAAACGCAAATAAAAATGCGTAACGGCAAGAAAATAAACCACAGAAAGAAGATTCTTTGTAGCTAAACAAACGAATTCCTCAATTCTTATTTGTTACCGAAAAATATCGAAACGCAAAGGAATAATGCAAAAAGACATGCAATACTTCGCACAGGCCACACAAGGAGCTCCAGTGGCTACAGACCTAGCAAACGTTATTTACTGAATTCGAATTCGACACTTTTTAGCGTTTCATCATAAGTTTCCGGCTCACTTGAAATATATTTATCAGTGTCTTTGGTTCCGTCTGTGATCTGAGAGAGAGAGAGAGAGAGAGAGAGAGAGAGAGAGAGAGAGAGAGAGAGAGAGAGAGAGAGAGAGAGAGAACTAAGATGCCGCTCACTTACCCTCAACTTAAAAAAAAAAAGACTTGGAAAGATTTATCAAACAAAATTCAGAGCACAAATATTGTAGGAAGATTTGTGCGCGTTCCTTGTAGCTAAACAAACGAATTCCTCAATTCGTATTTGTTACCGAAAAATATCGAAACGTGAAAGAATAATGCAAAAAAAAAAAAAGGCATGCAATACTTCGCACAGCCCACACAAGGAACTCGAGTGGCTATAGAACTAGCAACGTTATTCATTGAATTCGAATTCGACACTTTTCAGCTTTCTGAAGAGAAAACTATTGTGCCGGCTTTGTCTGTCCGTCCACACTTTTCTGTCCGCCCTCAGATCTTAAAAATTACTGAGGCTAGAGGGCTGCAAATTGGTATGTTGATCATCCACCCTCCAATCATCAAACATTCCAAATTGCAGCCCTGTAGCCTCTGTAGTTTTTTTTTTTTTTATTTTACTTAAGGTTAAAGTTAGCCATAATCGTGGTTCTGGCAAAGATATAGAACAGGCCACCACCGGGCCGTGGTTAAATTTGTATGGGCCACGCTGGCTCATACAGCATCATACCGAGACCACCGAAATATAGATCTATTTTCGGTGGCCTTGATTTACGCTGTAACGGCTGTACAGAAAACTCGACTGCGCCGAATAAACTTCGGCGCATTTTTTACTTATTTTTATTTTTTATTTCTCTTCCATATCTCCAACCGGCAACTTCATTAGCTTTGTTGCCCTTTGTTTCCTACGCAAAGAGACTTGGGCAACCAATTAATAGGAGGCACGCATTGTCTTCCTTCTGTGTGTGTGTGTGTGCAACTTTGATATCAATTTTCAATTCGGGTTGCTGGTGTTCCGTAATGGCCTTTGTGTGTTTTCTATATCTTTTTCTTTCCCTTCTTTTCTCTTCCTTTAATTATCTTACCTCCACCTACCGTACCGAAGCCAATCCCCATTGTCCCGTTTATCAATGGCTTTTGGATAACATATGAATATTAATGAATGTATTTTGAGGAGAGGGTGAAATTATATTTCCTTTGATTTGCATTGTGTTTGGACAGGGACAATCTTCTTTCTTCTGTAAATTCGTATTTCAGTTCGGCGCCATTCAGGACCTGATTCATATATGCATATGAACACGCTTGCTCACAAGAGGACGCACAAAGACGTACGTACATGTGTATTATGTATTTATATATATATAACATATATATTGTGTATATATTTATATATATATTATGTATACACACATATATAAATATATATATTATACACACACACACACACACACACATATATATATATATATATATATATATATATATATATATATATATAAATCCTTCATGGCATTTGCCTTTATTTGTACATTCATCACGTTCCATATCTTCGTGAATCAGTTATACATACACACACACACACACACACACATATATATATATATATATATATATATATATATATATATATATATATATATATATATATATACATATACATATACATGTATGTGTGTGTATGGACGTGTCCGCGTGGGAGCTTGTGCGTTTAATAACAGAACAGTAACAATAAGTGATGTTTAGAGACCATTACTCATGTGTTATCGTGTGAAAATTAAAGTTTTTAATTACAGCATTTGATTTATTACAGGAAATCAAACTTCTCTGCTCTCAAATTTTGGTGAACGAACAGCTTACTCATTAACTGTATATTAAGAGAGAGAGAGAGAGAGAGAGAGAGAGAGAGAGAGAGAGAGAGGATTTAAGCAACATCACAACCACACCAATGCAATGTAAAGACTGGAGAACTTAATAATGGAAAATTATAAAAGATATTTTATATATATCATACATTATGCAACAGATACTCAAGTCCACCGAAGTAAATTTCAGCAAACTATTATTATTATTATTAATATTATTATTATTATTATTATTATTATTATTATTATTATTAAACAGCGTGGGACAGCAGAATGCTAAAAGCGTTATTATTATTATTATTATTATTATTATTATTATTATTATTATTATTATTATTATTATTATTATTATTATCAAACAGCGTGGAACAGCAGAATACTAAAAGCATTATTATTATTATTATTATTATTATTATTACTATTATTATTATCAACCAAACAGCCTGGAACAGCAGAACGCAACAAGCTAAAGAGCTCCAACAGGGAAAACAGCCAAGCCGGCAAAACGAAACAAAGAATTAAAGAGCAAACAATATAAGGGAAGCACCAAAAAACATAATTAAATAAACAGAAAGCAATAAAAGAATTCAACTATATGAGAGCGAGACGAGCTGGAAATGCGAAAGCCGAAATAACTCGAGAGAAACACAAGGCGTATTTCAGCCGACTTTTCCACTTTACAATGCTTCCCTTCTCTTAAATTTTGTTTATTAACTCCTTTGTTATATCTGAGTAAAGGTTCGCGAATATCACCCTTTGTTCGGCTCGACTTTTCAGGCAGGAGCGGAGAGGCATTACACGGAGACACGAGATGGGCAAAAAGAAAAAAGAAAAATAAAATATTAAAAAAAAAAAAAAAAAGGGGGTGGCCGCCAGACAAAGAGAGGGCAAATGGTATGAGATGAAACTAATAAATAAATAAATTTACATAGAAATGCTCATAATGCATTGGAAAACAATCAACAACAGGAAAAATTTTATACATAATTTGATATGATTCTGTATGTATGTATATCTGGATAAATACATATATATATACATATATATACAGTATACATATATAAATATATATATAAATATATATATTTAAATATATATATATATATATATATATATATATATATATATATATATTACTAATAGACAGTATAATTTCTTGATTTATCGATTTTATATAATTTTATTAATATACTTCTCACTCCATTACCTTCCATGGCAGGATTTTTGGCACAGTGGACTAAGTGGCAACTTCAGTCTTACTAACATGGGGCTCAATGCTTGTTAATGATAAGCTTATCCTAAAAGCGTGATGAAATCGAGAGTCACTGGGGCTATTAATAATATACATATGTATACATGTATATATATATATATATATATATATATATATATATATATATATATATATATATATATATATATATATATATATCAGCAATTAAATAGCATGTTAGACAAGATCTGTGATCACCTCTCCGAGTATCCCAGATGGGATAAAAGCCACGTATGTTGAGGAACGTAGGGGCGGGCGGGGGTGGGGGTGGGGGTGGGGGGTGGGTGGGAGATGCATAAAACTTCGTCCATTGTATCGAATGGAAAAAGATTACAAGGTTCCCATTATACTGAGCCATTCCCCCTATGAGGGGAAACTCCAGGCTGTTACCTCCAAAACTAAAGATGTATGAAAAGTACAAATATAAGTATCAATTACACATGAAAACATACATACACACACACACACACAATAAACAGCTTTGGCTATTAGCAATTAGGTCAAACTGTTTGAGACCTCAGGCTGTTACCCCGTAGTCACGGAATCCTAAGGATAAGAGCAGGAACCTACCCAAGGACAAATAGCTGAGGAGCTCACGTTAAAATCATTTACTTTTAACAGAATGCGTTAAGAGCCTCCTGATGTTATCGCGTTTTAGAGGCGCGTTGTAGCCCGTGCGTCATGGAAATGTAAGGGCCAGTGCCACTGTCTCTTTCCGTTCTTCTTCATCTCTTACTCTCTCTAGGTATGAAAGGGTTTCTAGATACGAAAGAAAAGGTTTTGAAGGACAAGATAAAAGATACAAAAATTAGGAGAAATGCCAATGGAGAAATATTAAGTAGGGAGGAATTATAATATATATATATATATATATATATATATATATATATATATATATATATATATATATATATATATATATATATATATATATATATATATAATCAACACACAATCACGTGTGGAACAGAAATAAATTTCTGACACATCAGGACCAGAACCCAGGTCTTTCAATTGAAAGACCTGGGTTCTGATCCTTATGTGAATCAGAAATTTATATATATATATATATATATATATATATATATATATATACATATACACCATGAATGTTTTTCCCCCTAGTTGACAAAAACATTACACAATTGCGTCAAGAAGCACAATGTTAAACAAGAGGAAAAAAAATCGAGAAACATCAACAAAAAGATCGGGAATTTTTAACAATACTAAACAAGTGGATAAAAAATGAGAAAGATTAATGGTAACAGTTTTTCCCCCGAGACTGACCAAAAAAAAATCTATTTTGTTTTTTTAGAAATATCACTGAAACAAGTACGGGCCTCAGGAACACCACCCGACAAATGCAGGGGGGACATCAATATCTGGCTGGGGAGTACACAAAGGCCAGATAATCCATCGTACCAGCTTGCATTAATCCCCCCATCTTTGAAATAAATCCCCTCGAAAACATTTCTTTAGGAGCGAATGTATTTGTTTTCGTTGTTGCGAACAATGGACGCCGTGGCGGCTTCCACCCCAGTGTAAGTGTGTTTGTGTGCGTTTGTGTGTGTGTGTGTATGTGTGTATGTGTGTGCCCTCAGTTCCAACCCGATCCCTCCACCTTATCTCTCTTTCTCTTTCCCTTCTCCCATTCATCACTCAGGGTTCTTTATCCCATGATTGAATCAGCTCTCTCTCTCTCTCACTGTCTCTCTCTCTCTCAGAATTTAGGTGTCTCTATTCACATCACTTTCTCACTTACGCCAGGCATCTATCTCTCTCTCTTCCGTATTTCACTTGTTTCTGTATTTTATTCTAGTCGTTCGAATGCATTCATTATTGACCTTATTACTGTTTCTCTTTTCAATTTCTTAATGACCAGTCATTCTCTCCTTCGTCCCGCTCACCTCCTTAGGTTCCCGGTACCCTCGGAAAACTCGGTTCCCAATGCCCTCGGAAAACTGTTCCCAACACCTTCGGAAAACTCGGTTCCCAATGCCCTCGGAAAACTCGATTCCCAACGACCTCAGAGAACTTAGTTCCCAACATCCTCGGAAAAATCTGTTCTCTATGCCTTCGGAATACTTAGTTACCAACATCCTTGCAAAACTCGTTCCCAACACCCTCGGAAAACTCGGTTCCCAACGACCTCGGAAAACTAGGTCCCCAGCATCCTCGGAAAATCTGTTCCCAATGCCATCGAAAAACTTGGTAACCATCATCCTCGGAAAACTCTGTTCCCAACGCCCTCAGAAAACTTGGTTCCCAACGCCCTCTGAAAACTCGGTTCTCAATGTCCTTGGAAAACTCGGTTCCAAATGACCTCGGAAAACTCAGTTCCCAACATCCGCCGAAAAATCTGTTCTCAACGCCCTCGGAAAACTCGGTTCCCAACGACCTCGGACAACTGTGTTACTAACACTTTTGGAAAACTTGGATCTCAACGACCTCTGAAAACTCGGTTCCCAGTGCCCTCGGAATACTCGGTTCCCAACGACCTCGGAAAACTTGGTTCCCAATGCCCTCGGACGAAAAATTCTGTTCCCAATGGCCTTGAAAACTCGGTTCCCGATATCCTCGGAAAACTCGTTCCCAACGACCTCGGAAAACTTGGTTCCCAACATCGTCGGAAAACTCGGTTCCCAAAACCGAAAACTTTATTCCTATGCCCTCCAAAAACTTGGTTCTCAAAACCCTCGAAAAATTCCACTCCCAACGTTTCCGGATAACTCGGTTTCCAACGTCTTCGGAAAACTTCATCCCCACCATCCTCGGAAAAATCAGTTCCCAACGCCCTCGGAAAACTTGGTTTCCAACATCCTCAGAAAAATCGGTTCCCAACGCCCTCGGAAAACTCGGTTTCCAACATCCTCGGAAAAATCGGTTCCCAACGCCCTCAGAAAAATCGGTTCCCAACATCCTCGGAAAAATCGGTTCCCAACATCCTCGGAAAAATCGGCTCCCAACATCCTCCGGAAAATCGGTTCTCAACGCCCTCGGAAAACTCATTTCCCAACATCCTCGGGAATATCGGTTCCCAACGCCCTAGGAAAACTCGGTTCTCAATACCCTCGGAAAACTCGCTCCACAAAACCGGAAAACTTGATTCTCAACGTCCTCGGAAAACTCGGTTCCTATCACCCCGGAAAACTTGGTTTTTATCCTTATCAGCAGAGCTCGTTTTTTGATCTTGTGTAAACGTATTTCTATAAACCTACAAAGCGATATTCCCCCAAATTAGCATTGAGCCCTTTCAGGCGACATTAAACATTCAAAGGACCTCGGCTGCTGCCCAGATATTCACTCACAGCCGAGTAGTAGTCAGTCAGTCCCCCTGCCCAGCACACTTTACACTACAAAGCAACTTTTGTTCAAAACAATGGCGGCAGCGAATCTGGATTGAACCTGAACTTTTATTCTTTACAGTTTTTCATTTTGTTTTCTTTTTACCGGGTTAATCAGGATAAAGTAGACAATTATGTGACCACATACAAGATGATGAATATGACTGTCAGGGACAAATTAAGAAAAGAAAAGATATTATGATAATTTAGGCAGAAATCTAATCAGAAAATGGTTCTTTGAGGCATCGTTTTCATAATCCCAGCTTCATTAAATATCTCCAAACTTTGGAGTTTCTTTCCTTTGTATTTTTGCCATCCTGCAATCTTAATTTAAGAAACCGTTCAGCCATGCTACAGTGTCAAACAAATTCAGTATGCATGTGTGTGCAGAACATTCACAAGCATAAACGGACAGATAAGTTTGAGTGTAAAAGCTGTGACTACTAATCTCACTTATGTTGAAAAGCCATTACTATCAACTTGGACGAAAACACTTCGCAATATGTTAATCAGTTCTGATAATCTGGTTAAGAGAGAAGGTTCTTTACACAAGGTAGTAAATTGGGCCTTCTTAGTTGTGACTTCTCAGGCCTTTGCCCTAAGGAGGCCTGTATGGGTGGTAAGGCGTTGAAGGGGATGAGGAGCCTGATGTGGACCTCTGGACTTTAACTAACCGAGGGGAACGTGGCCTTGTTCGGTTTCAGGCTTCATGGCCTTTATTACTATTTTTCAAGAACTTGTTCCACATTTCTTAGTTGTCATATTTTAGAAATTACTAGAAAAAAAACTAGAAGGGAAATGAAAAAGCGAAAGTAAACAGGAATTAATATATATATACATATATATATATATATATATATATATATATATATATATATATATATATATATATATATATATATATATATAATATATATATAAAGTCCAACACACAATGCGAAATTTCATGTAGACCTCAATTTCTAGCTCAAATGCTTCTTCGCCTGGACTCAAATAATCGGTCATAAGTAATTAATCTTATAACGAAACCGTAAAACTAACGGTATCGCTGGATATTAACCAGGGTTATGAGTGATACATACGATCCCTAAAATGCCGGGTTTTTTCTTAAAGAGACGATGAGACAAGACGCTAGAAGGTATTTCCTCCCTCAAGGGATCCACAACCCTGCTTTGGAACACTCCTTCCTTATGCCAGCAGTACTGACTGTCCGTATATATATTTCTGACTATGCAGAGATTGTAAAAGTATAAAAGTTATGGTTGTGAATCAATATAACTTGAACAATCAAGAGCCATATGAAAATCTACACAGATATTACGTCCCCGTTCCCTTTTCCCAACTACTCCCTAACCCCCTCCCCCTCCTACCACCTCCCCCTATTCTTACTTCCTATCCCCTACTCCTAACCCCCTTCTGCTACTTCCTACTCCCCTCCCCCTATTCCCTACTCCTGCTTACTACCCCCTCCCCTATTCCCTACTCCTACTTACTACCCCCTCCCCTACTTCCAAACCCCCTTCCCCTGTTCTCTACTCCTACTTCCTAACCCCTCCCCATTCCCTATCCCTACTCCCAAACCCCTATTCCCTACTCCTACTCCCAAACCCCCTCCCCTATTCCCTACTCCTACTTCCAGACCCCCTCTCCTATTCCCTACTCCTACTTCCTAACCCCCTTCCCTTATCCCCTACTGCTACTTCCTACTCCCCTCCCCCTGTTCCCTACTTCTACTTCCAAACCCCTCCCCTATTCCCTACTTCTACTTCCAAACCCCCTCCCCTTGTTCCCTACTCATACTTCCTAACCCCTCCCCTATTCCCTACTCCCACTCCGAAATCCCCTCCCCCTATTCCCTACTCCTACTCCCAAACCCCCTCCCACTATTCCCTACTCCTACTCCCAAACCCCTCCCCTATTCCCTACTCCAACTTCCTACCCCCTCCCTCCCCCTACATCCTACCCTCCCGAACACTCCTCTTCGTCTCCGGAGTTCCTCCGCAGGTTTGTCAAGTCATGAATCCTTGAGTATCCCGCACATCATCCTTCGAGCAAAGGTCCTTCAATTACCGGGAAGAGATAGCCCTCGATATCAATTCCCTGTGATTTACAAGTGACGTTCAAGTGGCCGGGGGAATTTCGAAAAGCCGTTCTGTCCTCTCTCTCTCTCTCTCTCTCTCTGTGCCTTCACAATAACGTATGCAATGTCTTGTGATTTTCAACTTATTGTTTATTGGTTCACTGGGTGCTCCCTTTTGGCTGTAATGGTTGTAGCCTGTGATCATTTGTTGGTATTATATAAAACATGTTACACACAAGTATGTATATATATATATATATATATATATATATATATATATATATATATATATATATGTACATGTATATACATATACATACATATATATATATATATATATATATATATATATATATATATATATATATATATATGAGATCCAACTAGTAGATCAAAGGAAATAGCTTGAATATCTTCATACAATATCTGAAAATCGTAAGATTTTATTGTTAAAACAGAGAAAACGTGTGTAGGCGTGTGTGCGCGTAGGTGTATACGTGCGTCTGCCCACGAGTGTATGATAATAAAAAAAAAGATGCGCTATTCATTCGGTATACCAACGAGATAACTAGAATAAAAAAAAAATAAACATTGAGGGAATCCCTCATTCTTTTAGAGAAAACAAATAATAAAAAAGAACTCAAAGGAGCCCTGAATGGCAAGTCAGGAAAATAATCTGACGATTCCACAAAGTTCTTTCTGGGACGCGCCAAAGTTCCCTTGTAAAATACCCCCACACAAAGCCTTAATTTGCGCCGCCGTAGGAGGGAATGGAAAGAAAAATTATATACGTCTTTTGGAGTTTGACGCTCCGTTCCCCGTCTTGTGTCCTTTCCACGGGTTTTTCTTGTTAGTTCACTGTGGCTTCTTTCGTTTTTTTTTTTCGTGGTTGTTTTTCTTGTTTTTTATTTTCATTAGTTCTTTTACTGTATTTTGGGGCGTTAACGGTAGCTACCATATAACGAGTCTTAATGTAAAGTGATGATAGCAAAAGTGTTATGAAAATGTTACGAGCATATATTAGCGTTCATGTCCAAAGTCTTCTCATGCTCTGCATGTATATGTATGTATATATATATATATATATATATATATATATATATATATATATATATATATATATATATATATATAGGTATGTCTGTATGTGAATATATATATATACACTACTTATGTGTATATATATATATATATATATATATATATATATATATATATATATATATATATATATATATATATATATGTACGTATATGAATATATATACATATACTACTTATGTGTATATATATAATATATATATATATATATATATATATGTGTGTGTGTGTGTGTGTGTGTGTGTGTGTGTGTGTGTGTGTGTGTGTGTATTCTCTAACAAAGAAACCACACTCATAATATATACTTCATTGACAAGGTTAAAGGCTGCAGCCTTTACTTGAGAGAATCCAATAATCTCTCTCTCGAAATGTCCGTTTCCGAAGCGTCATCCATCGCTGATGACAAGGGAATATATTCTCCGGAAATTGAGAAGGGAATAATCATCGTATTTTTCAAAGGATTTATTTATTATCGGAAGCCGTACTTTGCATCTTGACTCTCGGATTATATTCCCGGATTATATCTGGATATTCGCTCGTCGATTGTAAGTGGATTATGTTGGAATGGGATGGAATGGAATATAGAGGATTATAGAATTTAGGCCAAAGGCCAGGTAGTGGGACCTATGAGGTCAATCAGAGCTGAAACGGTAATTGACTGTGAAAGGTTTGAAAGGTATAAGAGGAGGAAAACCTGATAGTTGCACTATAAAAATATTGTTACGAGAGGGTGGAGAGTAAGATGGAAGAAAGAGAATATGGAAGGAGGTACAGTAAGAGGAACGAAAGGGGTTGCAGCTGGGGCCGAAGGGAATCTGTAAAGACCCTTAAGTAATGCCTACAGTGCACCACGTGGGGTGCACTGACAGCACTACCCCCTTACGGGGGAACTTTTATTTACTTATAATAGTGGCGCTAAACTTCATATTATATACTTGTCCTTTTCTCCGTTTTATCCGCACTCAGTAATTTAATATTTGCTCTTAATTCTCTTTTCTTTCTCAAGTTTCATCGCTTAGTTTCAATTATATTTACTCATATTATCGACGTTAAAGTTTATTTTATACACCAGTCCATCCCTCCATTTTATTTTTCTTCCACAATTTAATCTATTTTTTTTTTTTAATATTCACAATCGATTCATAACGCTTTCTTTAATTATCTGTTTCCTTAGACTTATTTATTGCTTATTCATTTCATTAGACTTTTATTTTAATCTCGACAAATACCCTAAAAAAACTAATTTTATCTTTCTTCTTATTTTACATTATGCTTTACAAGGTTTCAGCATTCACTATTTTCCCTCTTACTTTATTCTTGTTAACGCCTTACTTACTATTCGTCTTTTAATATAGTTTTGATTTTTCATAAATTCCCTCTTTATTTAGTTTTATGCCCTTCAGTCCTCCCCGCAATCAAAAAAGTTTTTTTTTTATTTCATTCATTTTATTTTGTTTCTTTTTCGTTCTTTCGTTTCATATCCGGACAAACGGCGAAATGAGTCTAAGCTCTTCATTGTAAATCACTCAAGTGCTCGTTGATTATTCAACAATGAATCGTTGCCATGGAAACCTTATGCTAATTACGGAATCACTTGCCTTTAATTACGAGGGAATACTCTTTGGCTTTGCAAGTTTCTAAATCCTAAACCCCGCAGGGGGCTAGTGCCGTCAGTGCACCTTACGCGGTGCACTGTAGGCATTACTTAAGGTTCTTTGCAGCGTCCCTTCGGCCCCTAACTGCAAGCCCTTCCGTTCCTTTGACTGTACCTCCGTTCATATTCTTTTTCTTATATGTTTCTTTCCAACCTCTCCTATCAATTGATTCATAGTGCAAATGCGAGGTTTTATTCCCGTTACGCCTTTCGAACCTTTCTACTCTCGAATTCCCTTCCAGCGCTGAATGACCTCATAGGTCCCAGTGCTTGGCCTTGGGCCTAAATTCTATATATTCCATTCCATTCTAAATCCTACAGGCCATCACTGACAGCGTTATTATTATAGCACATAACAACTAAGAACGACAATAAAATGATAACAAATATTGTAAGTTTGTAGCTCAAATCGGGATCGAAATCAGGATTCTCAAATTGAAAACAGATCATAAAATATTATAGGGACCTAAGTACTTCTGTCACCGAGGCATTGCCTGGGAAGACGACACACCTTTGCGTACCAGCGAGTTTTACCCAACTTCCCCACCCATTAGTGACCCAGCTAAGAGTATTTCAGTCGAATTTGTTTGCTGATCAGTTCCAATAAATGTGTTGCTATCTGCATAAATGAAGGCTTCAATGCTTTGTGTTGCAGTTTATATACACACACACACACACACACACACACACACATATATATATATATATATATATATATATATATATATATATATATATATATAGACAGATAGATAGACAGATATAGATATAAACGCACACGCACATATATATATATATATATATATATATATATATATATATATATATATATATATATATATATATATATATATATATATATATATAAATATGTACATATGATTTCAACAGTTTCAGGTTTGAATATTAGGGCCGGCCTCCTGGGACCTTGACAGCCTTACAACAGTATATTAATTACAATTAAGGGCGTCACTCGCCTGAAGGGATCCTGTTTGCCCGTTATCATACCCTCCATTTCAATATGGGACTTCCAATAACAGAGCGAGCGCTTGGTCCAAAACTGAAGAACCAGTGCGTGCTACTCGGTTCGCAGGTCGTAAGCATCCGCGTGATTCTCTTGAGGTTTCGCGTTGTCACACCATCCAGTACATTTAGTTTTTCAACTCCTTATACTGTTGGATTTTGGACTGGTCTTCCTGAAGCTGTTATTATTATTATTATTATTATTATTATTATTATTATTATTATTATTATTATTATTATAAATAATAACAACAATAATAGTAATAATAATTATATAATAATAATAATTATTATTATTATTATTATTATCCTCTCAGTTTGTATATTTATTTGATTTATTATATCACTGTTATTATTCACGTTTTCTTGTCTTCGTTTTCTTTCCATATCATTTCACGTGAATGTTCATTCATTTTGAATAAGAATTAATAAAATATCTGGACTTCAATACAGACAGGCATAGGGGTGAGGGCAATACCAGACTCTAAACGAGAGAGAGAGAGAGAGAGAGAGAGAGAGAGAGAGAGAGAGAGAGAGAGAGAGAGAGAGAGAACTCTTGAAAGGAAAAATATATCCAAAATTCTTCGGAGGTGTTGTCATCAACTCCGAATCACTTTCATCTTTTTTGGGGGGTCCTCATTTTCTTTCAGGTCTGGGGAACTTAGCATTAATTTCCTTTGGGCTTCATGACCTTCTTCCTTTGACCGAAGAATTCGGTATTAATGCCACGTCTTCGCCCGGATCTTCCTTCGAGAAGGGAATTCGTTATGAACTGCGCGCTCAAAAGTGTGATGGTGGTGGTCGGTCGCGTCGCCTTCCTGAGTTGCCGTGTCCTGATTATTGGCCTTGTTTTGGTGTCTTCATTAACGGTCTTCATTGGAGGTTTTCAGGGCTAATCTAGGTCTCTTTTCATCCTCGCGATTATTGGTTTTTATTTGTAGTATTTCTTTTGATACCGTGACGACACGCTATAAGTTGTCATCAAGTTTGTATAAGGTAATTCACGATTAGTTTTCAAGATTTCCTTCCTATTTTGCTCAAGGAAAGCGACTTCTTTTTAAATAAAAATAATTAATTTTAAAAGGAGACAGTGATTTCTCTGTAATTAAAATAAACTATGCTAGTTTTATGCTCTGTTCAAATTGGTAAGGCCACTCCATTTGCTTGCGTTCGTTCTGATATACTGCTCTGATAGCTTAACATCACTCGATTTGCTATAAAAGAGAGTTAGCTTGTTTACTAAATGAAAAGGAGCAATATTTAAAACCAACCAGTAATTTCACCGAAATAAAATATCACGCATAAACATATATTCTTTAGACTCTGAGCATACCTTATATTTCTACAAACAGGCAAACAATGCCATAATTCATCGAGTTATCCTCAGCCCAAGAGCATCAACACGGGAAAAAGTGGCGGGCGATGAATCAAAAGACGCACCGGGGCTCGTTCTTTGTGTAAGTTTCTCCCAATAAATCAACCTCCGTGACGAGCAGTTAATTACACAGATACGCGTTTTTAACGAGACAGATAATAGCGAAGAAATATGAAAATATTCTCGGCGGTAAATGGGCTGTGAGGTAATAGTAATATGAAATCCTAATGCAGATTTATGAGAGCGCGGGAAACTCTCGCCCAAGCCCCGGGGTAGGGACTCTACTCGGGAAGCCGCTAGGTGGCACTGGCAATGTGTGCTGTGTGGTTATGCTCGCGCGCTCAAATCTGTATGTTGTTCGGATGCACCATGCACCTCGAAGCCATTCTCTCATCCGTTAATGGATGACTCTCTCTTTTTCCACATTCGTTGTTCCTTGTCGACGTAAATTATATTCTTGTATTATATTTTCTCCAAATGACGCCGCGGGCTTGTGTATACCAGCAGAGCTCGAGTCACGAAAGCGTCAGGAATGTATCCATCAAGAAGAATTGTTTGGGTACAAATTGCCTTGTGTGTGAGTGTGCACCTGCATTAGTTTGTTTTATTGAGGACTTTGCGTGAGGCGGTGCCAAGAAATGAATGGATGTCTTATGATAAGATGAAGATTTTTTTTGTATATAAATTCTTATATAATTCTGGTTCCTTTGCCTGTCATTTGAGAGTCATTCGATCCCAACACGAGTTAAAAATTTATTCTGACTTGTTGTCATTTATGTCGTTGGTCCTGTTGGCTACAGAGAGAGAGAAGGGGAGAGAGGTTTTTTGTAAATATTTATAGCAACCTGGCTTTTGTTGCCGTTTAAGTCGTTGTTCCTATGAGGGAAAGAGATTGGGCTTTTTTTATACATCATTCTGACTTTTGTTGCAGTTTATTTTGTTGCTCCTATGAGGAAGAGAGAGGAGGATTTTTTTTTTCATAGCTGAATTGAATGTGGGACTTATGAGGTCATTCAGCGCTGAGACGGAAATTAACAGTAAAAGGTTTGAAAGGTGTAACAGGAGTAAAACCTCGCAGTTGCACTATGAATCAATTGTTACGAGAGGGTGGGAGTAAGATGGAAGAAAATGTGAAAGGAGGTACAGTAAAAGAAACGAAAGAGGTTACAGCTAGGGGCCGAAGGCACGCTGCAAAGAACCTTCAGTAATTCCTACAGTGCACCGCACGAGGTGCACTGACCGCACTACCCCACTACGGGATATTGTTTTTCATAAATATTGATATCAATCTGACTTTTGTTGTAATTTTATTGTTGCTCCTATTAGAGTGAGAGAGACAGAGAGAATCTGTTGCTTGAAAAATATATATATATTGTAAATATAGAACTCTGAACAACAATATCGTATTTCAGTCATTCAATCTTCCTACGGTGAAAAGAACATTTAGAGGAACCATATAAAAGACAAGAGAGAGAGAAAGAGAGAGACGGGGGGCGGGTGTTATGGGGGGATTGTTAGTGGAAGCATTTGGCTACAAGAGCGCCTGCATAAAAACCTCAGCCATCAACGTCGAGGTAAAAAGAACACTGTCTTCAAGTCGTAATTCAGACGAGTTAACTTGAAAACGCCCGAGAGACGGATCTCTTTATCAAGTTATCTGGAAACCAAATTAGCCACTTAGTTAAACAGAGAGAGAAGAGGGAGAGAGAGAGAGATAGGGAATATTTTTTAAGACTGCCCTAAAAAAGGTCTGGGTGCTATAAACAATATTGTTTCCTGTGAAATATATCTATGTGTTTATCTCTCTGTTTATCTATCTATCCATATATATGTATATATATATTTATATTGTCTCTGTGTATGAATATATACATATATATTATATATAAATGTATATATATAAATATATATAAAACTTGTGTATGTAATGTATATATGTATACATATATACACATATATGCATATATTATATTATATATATATATGTATATATATATATATATATATATATATATATATATATATATATATATATATATATATATATATATATATATATGCACATGTGTGGGCGTGCGTATGTATGCATGTGTGTGTGTGTGTGATTCACTTGAGAGAGAGAGAGAGAGAGAGAGAGAGAGAGAGAGAGAGAGAGAGAGAGAGAGAAGGAAATGAATAAGTGAGCATCAGCGGGGGATAGCCATTAGTATAAAGGTGGGGTTGTGGGGGGCGGGGTATGGAATCTCGAGACTCCGGAAAGATTCCGTAATCTGGCATCCTTTAGGTATAAGAAAAGAAGCAGAAAATACTCTAATGTCCCGAGCACCGTCTTTTGCTCCCCTTCCGAGGAGGTCCTCGGTCGTTTGCGTTGCCAAAACGGACTCCGAAGAAGAAAAGGGTTAGGAAAGAAGAACAAGAAGATGAGGAAATGAAGGAGGACTGGAAGAGGGAAGTAACGAAGGGGGGATAGATAGGGAGAAGATGAAGGGGACTGGAAGAGAGAAGTAAAGAAGGGGGATAGATAGGGAGAAGAAGAGAACGGGAGGGGAAGAGAGAAGCAACGAAGACGAAGGGAGACAGATAAGGAGGAGGAGAAGAGGAAGAAGAAGAAGAAGGGGAGGGGAGGAGAGAAGTAACGAAGACAGAAGGAGATAGATAGGGGGGAGAAGAAGAAGAAGAAGGGGAGAGGAAGAGAGAAGGAACGAAGACGAAAGGAAATACATAGGGAGAAAAAGAAGACGAGGAAGAAAGGGAGGGGAAGAGTGAAGGAACGAAGAGGAAGGGAAACAGGTAGAGAAAATAAAAAGAAGAAGAAGAAGGGAGATAGAGAAGAAGAAGAAGAAGAAGAAGAAGAAGAAAGGAGGTAGATAAGGAGAAGGGAAACAGAAAGAAGGATGGGGGGTGGGGATGAGGACCTTTGTGTGGGGGGTGGAGGGGGAGGGGAAAGGTTGTTGAGCAAGAGGTAATCATTTAATGAAAGACGAGACCGGTAAAAGTTTCTCTCTCTCTCTCTCTCTCTCGCTGGCCAGTCTGTGCAGCTCTACTGGTCAGTCTGGGCAACTTTTATCCTCTTCTTTAACAAAATGACAAAGAAACGAGACCCCTTCTCCTCTCTGCTTTGACTTTGTTTATTGAATTTCTCTCTGAAGTAATGGCTAATACTATCGTCAAAGAAGAAAATAACTAGATTAAGTGTTATTACAACATAACTCCAGTTATTTTCTTACACTGGTAAGTTACGGGTCTCAGAAGAACTGGCAACTATCTGGATGAAGTGAAAAATGTGAGTTTATAATTTTGTAGCGCAGTGGCATTTTTTTCTGATATTAAAGCTTAAAATCATTGCTCGACTGATTTAATAACAAATGGGTTAAAGTGCAGAAACAGAAAATTTTAACTTATTCTGAAGTTATTATATATATCTGGAACTGTTCTGGGTGCCAATCTTAATACCAGGATATATATATATATATATATATATATATATATATATATATATATATATATATATATATATATAAAAATTATATATATATATATGTGTGTGTATATATATATATATATATATATATATATATATAAAGTGCATATTGCAACCTCTTAGGCTTATTTCAATTAAGAGCAAAGACTCGATAAAAATTCTTCTTTGGGGGGCCTCGTTTAGCTGATGACGCTCGCTATCAACGAAAACCTTTAATAACTTAACGGCAGTAATTATAACAACCTGCTGGTAATGGCAGTTGTAATATATGAGCCGTTCGCTATATATAGCGTTCTAAACTCTCTCGTTATCTCAAAGAAAATGAGATTCGATTTAACAGATCGCTAAACTGCTAAAGTTATTCGATGTCAAATGTAATGAAAAGTGTGTTGATTACACGAAATGTTAAAGATGGCCCCATTACAGTAATTTACTTTTCAAATATAACTGTTCTGATATATAAATCTTTTATAACTGTAGCTACCAATGACAGCAACTTTACAATTCACACCGGCGTAAGAGGAGAAAGTTTCACAAACAGTATCAGCACAAAGTACGTAGTAAAAAAAAAAAAAAAATTCGACTGAAAACACGAATGATGGCCTTTTGACCTTTCCCTGTCCAAAAAAAAAAAAAAAAAAAAAAAAGTGGTGCAGCTTTATAACCTGCGGTAACGTAGATCAAACAACTGGCCCAGAAAACAATGGTTCGACTTAAAAGGAGACGTGTGAGCTTTTGAGGCCTAGCGCTTTTGAAGTCTGAAGAGGCCTAGGGGCGGGGAGGGCCGGGGTGGGGGGGAAGGGGAATGCAATTTCCGTTTTTCGCTATGGGAGGTTATTTCTTTCAGCGGCGGCAGAATTTCCGATAAACAACGGTTCTTTTTTTTTTTTTTTTTTTTTTTTGCTGTGGCGTTCTGGGACATATGGAAGTGAAAAAGAGGTACACTAGAGACGTGTTTCTTTAGTGATGCTGTTGTTATGATATTTGCAATTGGAACGGAGACGGTGGGCATCTAATGAAGGGAGGAAAATTAGCTGGATATCAGGGTAACACCAGAGAGAGAGAGAGAGAGAGAGAGAGAGAGAGAGAGAGAGAGAGAGAGAGAGAGAGAGAGAGTTGGAAATAAAATAGAGGTACACAGAGAGGCGTTTCTCTCGTGATGCTGTCGATACGGCAGTTGCAATTGGGATGGAAAGGTGGATATCTATTCATTGGAGAAAAAACAGCTGAGGTATCAAGATAGCTCCAGGAATGGGAGTATAGAATTTTGGCCAGAGTCCAAGCGCTGGGACCTATGAGGTCGTCCAGCGCTGAAAGGGAAATTGGGAGTTGAAAGGTTTGAAAGGTGTAACAGGAGGAAAACCTCGCAGTTACACTACGAAACAGTTTTTAGGAGGGTGGAAAATAAGTTGGAAGAGAGATAATATGAACGGAGGTACAGTAAGAGGAATGAAAGGGGCTGCGGCTAGGGGCCGAAGGGACTCTGCAAAGAACCTTAAGTAGTGCCTACAGTGCACCATGTGAGGTGCGCTGGCGGCATTACTTCCCTACGGAAGGGTAGCACCCGAGAGAGAGAGAGAGAGAGAGAGAGAGAGAGAGAGAGAGAGAAAAGGGGGTAGGGAAACCTGGGTGAGGAATTTAGGTGCGGGTCTGGTTTAATTGTGCAATTACTGTCTGAATCCAAATTACAACCAAAGGAACATTAATAGAGAGAAAAAAATAAATAATAATACGCTTTCAATGGCACATGGAAAAATGGAAGTGATTGAGACGAATAATAAAAGTTGCATTTGACATACCTGTCAATCACTTAATGGAGGTGAAACAATTTTTTTTTCCTTTTTAGTTTTCCGCAAGAGAAAACTACTGAGATGGCTTTGTCTGTCCGTCCGCACTTTTTCCGTCCACCCTCAGATCTTAAAAACTACTGAGGCCAGAGGGTTGCAAATTGGCATGTTGATCATCCACCCTCCAATCAAGAAACATACCAAATTGCAGCCCTCTAGCCTTAGCAGTTTTTATTTTATTTAAGGTTAAATTTAGCCATGATCGTGCGTCTGGCACCGCTATAGGTGACAACAACACAGGCCACCACCGGGCCGTGGCTGAAAGTTTCAGGGGCCGCGGCTGGGAGTTTAATACAGCATTATACGCTGTACAGAAAACTCGATTGCTCCGAAGAAACTTCGGCGCATTTTTTACTTGTTTTTTTAACGTAATCAAAACCGGTTGCTCCATCTCAAAGAAGGAAAATTGACGATCAACAGTCGTGACGTTAGAAGGAGCGTCTACATATCTTTTTATTAAAATATTTAATTTTCAGATCTATTTTCTCTTGTAGCCTCAGTTCTTCTTTAACTGATGAAAAGAGAGATACAGTTAACCTTATTGAAGTGGTGGTGAAAATTATTCTCGGAATAGTCAATTTAATTGAATTTAAAACTTTTCCGCAGCACCGCAGCTTTATACAAAGCGAAACCTTATCGGTGGAATGTTCAGAAATGAATAAATAGCATAAGTAATATATAAATTATGACTGAATACAGTTCTGTGGGCTGTCGTGTTCAAAACAAAAACTGAATCATAAATAGTTTACACTACATTATCACTTGGAGTGTGGTGGGTGGGTAGGGGGAGGATAGGATGACAAATACAATAATGGAATACAACGAACCATAATTACAATATCATAACGAAGGAATAAAAAGTGACTGGACGTCAAATTTAACAGTTTGTAAGCTGAACGGAAACCGTTCAACCGACTTCCATCGCGACCTGGAAACAGCTACTCGTAATATTGACAATTTTTTTTTATTTGCACAGAACCAACTTACCAGTTTAACAAAAAAACAAAATGCTGGACAAATGCATTCAAAACCACATACAGTTCCTGAGAGCAATGCTCCCTCTTCAGTGAGAAAAGTATGTGGTTTTGAATGCATTTGTTCTCCAGTTTGTGTTTTTACTCAAGACTCATGTGTGGTTTTGAATGTATTGTTCTCCAGTTTGTGGTTTTTACTAAAGATTCAGAGTTCGAAACTGATCAGTTATCATCGACAACTCACCAGTGTTGTGGAAGGTGTACTCGTCGAGGTAGAGCAGGTTGTTCGACCGCAGAGTGAGAGTGTGGATCTTGGTGTTGTTCAGCTCCTGGGGAATCCGCCCCAGCTCCACGTTGTCGCAGAATACCAAGCCGAGGTCCGGGCCGGTGTTCGAACACGTGCACTGAAACACAGGGAGAGACGGTTAGGAGGAAGGAGGAATTGTGTGTCGAATTCGTCAATGGGGGGAGAGAGAAATGGCTTTTCACTATTCCACAGCGACGATACGAGCGAATGAGACTATGAGACTAGTGTCCCGCCTCCGTCTCCTACCGAGAGACGTTTTGCATGCCATTTGCTGCGGCGTTTATAGGCTCCAAATGCATATTGGATGTTCGTGGGTCACCGGGCCTAATTGAAACGCGGGTGCGAATTGACCTCTCTCTCTCTCTCTCTCTCTCTCTCTCTCTCTCTCTCTCTCTCCCACACACACACACTCACCTCTAAGACATGCTATGTTTGCATACACGGTAACAAATCAGTTACTGTTAAAATAACTTTCATGCTAAAAAAAATTCAAAAGCTGTTAGCTGTCTCAACAACAACCTGTTTAGGGTCTACAAAAAAACCTGTTAGCAGTCTATAAAAACTGTTGTCAGTCTACAAAAAACTGTTAGCAGTCTAAAAAAATTGTTCGCAGAAAAAAAACTTGGCAATAAAAAAAACTGTTGGTAGTCTAGGCAAATATTAGCAGCCTTAAAAAAAGTTGCCAGTCTATAAAGAAACTGTTAGAAGTCTGACAAATAATTGTTAGCAGTCTAAAAAAAAAAAAACTGTTAGCAGTCTAAAAAAATCTGTTAACATATTCTCCTCATCCAAATATTTTCATAATTCAGATTTCTTACAATTATCTGGAGTTATTCCCTAGTGACAAAACAAAAACATTTATTCTCCCAGGCAAATGAAAAACTAGATGTTTCCAACGGTAATCTTCCCCATACGGTCGAAAATAACTTCGGTAGGCCTATTCTACCTCACCTTCAATAGGCAAATCTATATTAAATTGTTGACGTTTCAACCTAACCGAAACAAGAGCTGGAATACATATAATTTTAGTGGTTTTCACAAGACGGTATTAAAAAAAATTTAAGTCTTTACACATATAATTAATATGCCTTTTATTTGTTCAAAATTGATCCATTTCAAAACCAGTGGCGAGGAAGTTGTATAGCTCTGAGGTTTCTGAAACTTACTTTGTACGAAGCTGATAAAAAAATTTTAGCTCTGGAGGTAAGAAAAAGTTTCCATTTAACATCCTTTTGAAGAATTTCAGAATACACATAACCACTGAATTAACCACAAACTTAAAACATCGATCTTTTTACTTGTAAATGACGACATCATGATAATGAGGGAAAATGATCTCAAGGTATCAATTAGACGTTTTTCTCGCTACTTTAATGATGAAGGAAGCGGAATAATGAAGCTGAAAGGATATATGCCTACAAGGAGTGCGTGACATGCAAATGGAGTCTTGTGTTTTAATGCCCTAACCTTGGTCGCAATTACTTTTAAGATCACACTTTCAGTTGTCAATAAGAGGTCTACAATCTATCTGCAGTGGTGTTCAATGTGCATACAAGCATTAATGATCGTGTATGCACCCGCGTGCGCACGCACACACACACATACATACAAACGCACGGCAATATGTAAAAAGACGGGTACTTATAAAAGCGTTACGTGCTTAATAATTTAGTCAAGTTGAAATCGCACAATTTTACTGAATACATCTATAACAAATAACTGACAAGTTATATATCTAACAGACAGATATATAAATAGATAGACAGAGCTTACCTGGGCATTGAACTGACACGGAGGATAATCATCGGGCAAGTCATAACGCTCGGGTCGTCTAGGGTCATTCAGATGAGGTCGGTAGTGGGTCAGACGCTCATTGATTGGGTACCTGAGGAAAGACAAAACGCAGTGATTGGACGAGAGATGATAATGACTAATTAACTTGAGTAAACGAGTTACTAATTGAAAAGAAGGCGAAAACTGAAACCTGAAGAAGAGAGAGAGAGAGAGAGCCCCTTCCATTTGCAGGTGATATTAATGAGGGCGAAGGTGTTAATGAGCTGGAATGCATTAAGGGTGTGATGGCCTAATGGGTAAAACTCATCAGGAGGTGAAGCTGACCCTTTCAGCTTAATGGGGGAAATCTGAAAGTTGAGCATTTTTGATGGAAAGCTTTTATCTTTAAAGGAATAATAATAATAATAATAATAATAATAATAATAATAATAAATCTCGTCTATTCATTAAATGCAGGATGCACAAACCTAGATAAAACTGACCTGCTTTCAACATCAGCATAAAAATATCTTTCGTGAACTTCACAATTCTTTCACCAATTTTCCAAAAGAAAACAAGAGAGAGAGAGAGAGAGAGAGAGAGAGAGAGATGGTATCCTCTCCACTTAGCAGATACTTGTCTGATAAGCCAGCGATTCGCGTAAAAAATATGACGACGAAGCTGATTGGCAGATGAGATTCGGCCGCGCCAACCAATCAAGAGGAGGATACGTTGAACTCGGAGGGCCACCAAGAAGTAGCCGGGAGACAATGTCTATCAGATTTCAGTCCAATAATCGATAGTTATCTTATATCATCGCCATTATGTCCCTCTACTCTTCTAACAGGTTATAAAACTTATCAGGAACACAAAAGCCTTCCCGGACAACGATCCAGAACTCGCCATGGCGGCTCCCCTGCCCCAACCCAACTCTCGAGTACAGTGACGTCCATGAGATATCTCTGCGTCAGTCTAGTTCAAATCTCACTCGAGCCTCGACTGGTTCAGATATTTTTAGCAAATGTGAATTTTGTTGACGAAAGGCTGTAATGCATCACCTAAAAAACAAACCTAATTCATATGAATTCACTTTCTTTTATTATTATTGTATAATTATTATTATTATTCATATCAATCTCATAATAGCATGAGTCCTTAAAATACTGAAGAAATCCGCAACAGTGTAAGGATATATATATATATATATATATATATATATATATATATATATATATATATATATATATATATATATATATATATATATATTAAAATATATATAAACCGAGAGCTTTTGAGAGCCTGCTCGATTCTCGTAAGATCTCATTTTGTATATATGCTTTTCATATATATTTACATTTACACTCATTGGGAATTTCTTCACCATTGTTATTATACTGAATAATGCGCTAAAGAAAGATATCCACAAATCGCTGCCTATACAAAGACTCGAGACCCAGCTTGGCTCTCATTATCAAGCTAGGTCTAAATTTCAGTAAATTCTAACATGAATATTATCACCCAGCCTGTTTCTTCTCCTTTGTACTACAATCACTCCTTCAAACGAACAGAATTTTTCTTTCGACATTGTTGTCAACCACTCTGATTGCGCGTTCCCTTAAACTGAGCCTAATAACTTGTGCAAACTATGTCCCTCTGCTCCGGTCACTCGAGAATTCTGCAACAGGAACTATCCGGTAAGTTGCAGCTTCTATTCTCTCAAGGAAGGACAAAGGCTCTCCGTACTGCTAACAGTCAGAGATATCTAAACGTTAATTCAAAGGGGGGAGAGAGAGAGAGAGGAAGTTCCCAATTCGTGCAAAGCGACAGTCGTGGGCGGGACTATGTGTAACGTAACATTAAGCAGAGAGAGAGAGAATTATAATTCATCTGCACAGCAGCCCTGGAATTCTTGGAAAACATGATATATTCCACGAAAGGCGATAAATCGGCAACGGTTTTTCGCAGCCATTACTGAGACTAAAGAAAGTTCGATCCGTAAGAGACTGAATACTCCATCGTTTTTGCAGAGCCATCTCTGAGGAATTTAGATAAAATAAAACTATGCAGAAAGCAGGAATAAGTACCTTTGGAAAAAAAAAACTCGCCAGTAATACTCTGCAATGAGGATTTTCGAGAATATGAAGTAAACATGCTGTTATCAGTTTGCTGGCTGTACAATTCCTTATGATAAGCTCTTGTGTTCTGTTTCATGGGGATATTACGGTGATTACGGGGTAATAACTAATTTTATTTCTTGTATATCGTGTTAGTTTTATATTCAAAGCCTTTCTTAAGCACTGCTATTCACCGTCCAGATACTGTTACTGTTGTTTCTGAAGCAGCTGCTACAAATAATTCATTTAAAAATCCATTTATATAGGTATTTATATTGAAGAATTTTGTACATATTTTGTATTTTGACCAAAATGTATCCATAGCTTAGGAATAAACGAAAGAATTGTTCGCTTTTATTATGTAGCATTCAGACCAGCTTTAGGTTTTCCTTTGTTTGCTGCATACCTTGTTATCAAAATGCGGAAAAAATAAGTGGCATACAACGCTACATGGAAATTTTGATTATGATGAGAAAATCTGCAAACAATAAGTGATCGTTTGTAGCAGGATTAATAGAGTGCTCTATCAATCCTGGTTTGTAGATGTGGCATCTCGCCTCTGTGCGAAACATTAAGCAGAGTTGCTAATTAACATTTTATCATTTTTATCATAATGATTATAACTATACTAAGGAAATCGTTTGCAGTATCTGCAAAGGCGCTTTAATTTGAAAAATAAAAGGATAGTTGACAATTACCAGTGGAGGTCAAACGTTAATGCAGCAAGCTAGGGTTTAGTTCTAAACAGAATCGGCCAAGTCGGGGACCCATTGTGTTACGGGAGAAGGTAGGGGAAGGCTGGGTTACAGGGGCGAGGAAAACTTGCAACGCTGGTCACATTACAAATACTAACCTACACGGAAAAACAACTTTTGTTTCCTTGTTTCACAAAGCAAGCACTTTTATTTGAAGACTGTTACCTTGGGAACAGGCACGAAACTGTTTTAAGTCACTGAGAGACAGAAATAACCGACTCGAGACCCGCCACCGTCTCGCATTATCAAGGACATAGTTGACGTTCGCAAGGACGAAGTAAAAATATAAACAAAGTTTAAGCAACTAATAAAGCGGAAAAACACACACATTTTATATATATATATATATATATATATATATATATATATATATATATATATATAACCACAAACACTGAGATTCGACTGTTCATCGTTGTCTCTACACCATAGGTCTAGGTTCAAATTCTGGCCAGACCGGAAACACTTGTCTGTTATAATTCCCACTGGTTGCAAGTTATTCCCAATGTACAAAATTTCACAAACCTGTCAGCATTATTTACTCAAAACAAACGTGTTAACATGAGGTACCACAGATAAGTCGTTCAACTCCAAATTTAAAACGAAAACCGGTCTTCAAAATCATGTTAGCGTCTGAGTTTCTCACGGTCCACTCAGACACTGACAAACAGAAATCGTGGCCCTAAAACTTTTAAGCTGAGTAAGGCTGGGAGTTTTATCTTCTCTTGGGGGGAAACTTGGTCGGAACTTCTTATTTTACTCTCTACTGTCACTGTGAGAGAGAGGAAAAAGCACCTGTTTGCCTTCGTCATTATAAATCACTAAAATGAAAGTTTTGTTTTTGCTGATACAGTGAAATATGACGGGAGGAAATGCACTATTTCGATGTTAATAACCATCTTACCATTTTTCACATTTCAAACTAAGTGCTTGGGTACATGTAAAGGAGACCGCCGCATGAATTTAACGTTTTTCATGTATTTTTTCGGCTAAACAACGTAATATAATGCAGTACAGGTGAGAAAATTTGAGAAATTTACCAAGATCACGCGAAATTCACCGTCTTTTTTCTATATTTTTACTTAAGTCTCTGAGGGGCTGGTCCCGTTGGGGGTTAGTGCCGTCAGTGCACTGTAGGCATTGCTTAATGTTCTTTGCAGTGAGCCTTCGACCCCTCGCTGCAACCCCTTTCGTTCCTTTTACTGTACCTCCTTGCATATTCTCTTGCTTCCATCTTACTTTCCACCCTCTCCTAGCAATTGATTCATAATGCAACCGCCAGGTTTTCCTCCTGTTACACCATTCAAACCTTTACTGTTAATTTCCGTTTCAGCGCTGAACGATCTCATAGGTCTCAGTGCTTGGCCTCTGGCCTAAATTCTATATTCAATCAATCCGAGGGGCTGGAACTAAACAAGGCGTCCCGAGGAGCTTCGGCCATGTTTAGTATACCAGCCACTCTGGGGATCAACGTAAAAACACACACGAAAGGCGACAAATTTCTCATGATTTCGGTATTTTTCTCAAATGATCTCACCTGCACTGCATTCTATACACCCTTTTCTATATTGTTTGGGCAAAAATTATATAAATAAAGGATATATTCGCACGGCCTTTTCCTCAACATTCACCAGTACTGGGCTATATTATCCTGATAGGCATGCCACTTCACATAAATCGATCAGTTATCTTTACAGGGCATGCAAAGTATTTCTACAGATTTGAATGCATTAACCGTTAGTGCTCTAAGCCATATTTTTCAATTGTCCTTTCCTTGAATAAGCCCAATTACTGACGAACTTTGCTGTTTACAAAATAAGGCAGGTTAATCGCTTTGGCGATTCTGTGGTTTTTGGCGCCATTTGCAGTAGGACGCTGACAGTCAGACCGCGCTCCGGTCAGTGATAAGCTTATCTCTGGTGTGTATAGAGTATGTACGTTTGTGCTCGGCGGGTAATTATTTATGACTCGAAATTGGGCGAAGCATCGTGGGTCCGATTCACGTAAGTTGGACATTTGTGTATTGGTCACATGTCAAAGGTTTTTATGATGTGATGCACCGAAAGCCCGGGTAATTGTCTTGCCCTAGTTTCATAGGCCTACAGTGCTAGGAGTCATTTCGTGTAATGTGTCTAACCAGGCTTTATGTTTTAAATTATTTTGATGATGTACATGTGATAATAATATTAGGCTTAGGCTAGTAGATTTAGGAAGATTTTTAAGTCGGCATTTACAATCGCAACAGGTTTTGTGTACATTACGCGGTAAAATTTTATAAGTTGCCAATATAAAATAATACCACGTAAAATAGGGGTGTTTACTGGTTACAATTTTGCCGTATTAGTTATGAAGGGGGCGGGGGGTTGGTATTATCATACCTTATAAGTCATAATTTGATATAGAGCTCTTTTCAAAAATGTAGGTTGCAATTTCATATCGTGTATTGGCAACTTATGAAATAATACCCTCTACGCTTGGTGAACGGTTTAAATTCATATTTGGTCCTTCCCGTAACCCTCCGTGCATTACATTGTCACACTTCCGGGATGTAAAGCCTGCTGATCATTTGATATTTTTATAATTTTCTGATGACTAACTCATAAACTGCAAAACTTCGGCTAACCCATTTATTGGTTATATAGACCTAGGTCTAGCCGTTGTTCAGCCATGCAGATAATTTGCATCGGTACGACTCAGTGGATATGGTAGTTCGTGTGACAAGTTAGGTTGTTAAGGTTAAGCTGTTGACCGAGGAATAGATCCATAGAATGAAAAAAAAAGACAATGACAAGCTGATGCACGTAACCAAGTAGCGTTCAAATACGAATGGAGTAAAATGAACATTTCCCTTTTTATCTATAAATCCAAAAAATAATAATAATATCCTACCATGTTCGGCATTTGTCTGTACCAATTTGGGACTGTCGGGCAGACTTCCTTCTTGCTGTCTAGACACCCTCTTATCTTGATTAACAAACACCAGCAAATAGATATTGAACATTGTTGCCAGGTAATGGAACCGTTAAACGTAAGGATGGTAGAATCGGTATGTCTGGGCAACTTGGTTGTTCAAGGGGACTGAGGTGTGAGGTTACGGTTAACCGTCAAATGAGTTGCTAAATAGTCATTTTCGCGTGTATCACAAGCATTTTGATAATTTTTGTTTTAACTAAAACAGTGCTACAGTTATTTGGTTCATACGCATTTCAGTTTTTTATCGTACGTTTGCTTCTCGCTGGTTAAGGATGACTTTCACTATTAAAGTATATAAGATTATTCATGCATTTTCACTCGTTTTTAGACTCGTGATCTTGCCATAAGTTTAGCGTTCATGATTTTCAGCAGAATTGCCCCTGAAGTTACTTTACGCTGCAAAACATTGCCACCTGGACTCCAAATTCCGGCTAGCCACGTTCAGATTTTCCAGTTATACTGTGCCTTTCATTTTCATGGAATATATGTGGGTTTATTAGTGATCATTAGCTAACGCTGGTACTCGCTTAATTGCAAACGCTTTCATCAGCTTATGTAGGCGGAAAACGGCTGAATAAGAGTTATCCTACCAGGCCGGGCACGTGTATAAATCAGCTACTACGTAAGTTTTTAGTGTTTTGTTTAACATAGAATATTTTTCTTGCTTGTTGTGCCGTAAATGATATCCTATATAAGTTTAATGTAGACTGGATTTCATATCGTATGGGAAAAGAATGCGATGATCGAAATCTAATATACAGTATTTATATATATATTATAAATAAATAAGTATATATATATATATATATAATATATATTACTTTCGGTAATACACATATATACTGTATAGTATCCATTATATAATGTATATATATATAGTATATATGTGTTTACGGAAAGTAACTGTGAAAGTTGAATGTGAATGAAAACAGTTGAACCTATAGAAAGGAAGTAATTGCATAATATTTATGACATATGAAGCATTGAAAAGTTAAGAAATATGAAGATATGTAGGAGTGGTAAAAGGGTAATGTAGATTACGGGAAACAGAGTATCTTCAAATAGTTCGACCACGTGGAATGAATGGAAGATGATAGGCTGTTGAAGAGTTTACTCTTCAAATGTGTTAGGAGGGAGGAGAGGAAGATTTAATATGGGATAGACCTTTGGTGTAGCGAAGGAATTAGAGAGGAGGGGCCTCAGCATACAGAAAACAGAAGAATGTGAGTGCAAAGTAGAGGTGCAGTTTGTTTTGGCTGTTAGTGAGCCATCTTTGTAAGTGTGTGAAGCAAATGGATAGGAGGGGCCTCAACATACAGAAAGCAAAAGAGTGTGTGCAAGATAGAGGTAATTGGTGAAGTGTGTTTTAGCTGTTGGGGAGCCATTTTTGTAAGTGTATGAAGCGACTGGAAATTAGGAGCATCAGCATACAGGAAGCGACATTATATGTGCCAGATAGAGGTAATTGGTGCAGTGTTTAGGCTGTGGGTGATCCTTCTTTGCAAGTGTATGTAGTGTTGTGGAAGTTCTCAGCACAGAGCCCTCATCCGCGATTCAGCGGTTTAAGTGTTAATATGGCAGCGATAGTTGTCATTGCTTTCCTTGAGGACTACCCCATATTCGGAGAAACGGCTTTAATGTTGAATGAGAAAGAAGGAAAGAAAGAAACAGTACGAGTATATACAGTGTGTGGGCGTATGTGCGGTCTTCCAGTAAAGCTTTACTCTCGAACATTTGGCAAAATTGCTTCGACAACACCCCAATTGCGGCAGTGGATGTTGTTCATTAAGGGAACGATATGTACTTCCCCTTCTAAAACTCCAAGTCATAATGGAGGAAAATTGGGCGGTCGTCGGCTGGTGTTTTATAAACTTAATTTCGGTCGTTTGTGGATACATGCGAATAGCAGTGAAAGGAGACGCACAGGGAGCTTTGCAGGAGACGTAAAGAGACGTTGGAGTTTTATATTGGAAGTTTCTTGGTTGTAAAACTAACCTTTAATTTGATGTTAGATTGTTCTTTATTGCTATTTTGTTCTGCTAATTGGGTGGTAAATGGAATGATAAAAGATAAGAAGGGTATGAATGTCATTCAGAGAGAGAGAGAGAGAGAGAGAGAGAGAGAGAGAGAGAGAGAGAGAGAGAGAGAGAGAGATTTAAGATTAAGGTTAGGGAGAACTTGGAGTGACAGGAGCACAGGCTACAGAAGTCAGTTATCTATGCTGAGAGAGAGAGAGAGAGAGAGAGGGAGAGAGAGAGAGAGAGAGAGAATATTTAAAATCAAGTTGAGGGAGAACAAGGAGTGACAGGAGCACAGGGCACAGAAGTTAATTTTCCATGCTGAGAGAGAGAGAGAGAGAGAGAGAGAGAGAGAGAGAGAGAGAGAATTTCCTATGCAGATTGGATCTGTAAGCAAGGTCATTCCATTTATTTCTTGATGTTGCTGTGAATAGTGGAAGGCGAAATCTGATCACGGTTTCTAAGTGGGGAGGAGAATATTGCGGATGTTTGCTGGGGTGGAAAGGATTGAGGGAGCCACTTTAAAGAAGATGACGATAACCGAAGTAAAGACAATAATTGGGACAAAATCGTTGTATTATCGTCTTTTGTTTCATTGGGTCAGCTCTTTGTCATTTGTTTATTTTTTATTTAACCGGAAATTAGATTTAATTACTTTTTTCCTGATTGGCTGTTTATCATTGGGCTTTATATTTAACCAGAAATTATTAGGTTTATTTATTGTACGAAATGTTTTATCATTTGGCTTTGCATTTAACCAGAAGTTAGGTCTGTTTCACAATAACCTTGAACCAGAAGTAATTATTTCGCCCTTTTTTTTATTATTAAGTCTTTTTCCACATAATTTTGAGAAAAACTTTCTACTAACTTCTTGTACTTAACCAGAAACTAGGTTTGTTTCACAATAACCTTCAACAAGGAGTAGTTATTTCGTCTTTTTTTTTATGATCAAATAATTTGAAAAAAAACCTAAACTTTCTACTTACTTCGTTATGTGCGTGTTCTGGACAACCTCAGCGGCCCCAACCAGATAAGCCCAGGTCATGGAGAGAAATGTGACAATTAAGATTGTCCATCCCAGCTTGATGTACCACATCTGGAAAGAGGGATAAGAAAAGCATTAGTTTTGAGGTCTGGATTGATACGGAGACTTACATAGTTGATGGAGGTCTATGTTTAGTTTCCAGGAAGAAAAAACATTAGTATTGCGATTGGTTTGACACGAAAATTTAGGTATTGAGTGGAGGTCTAAATTGATTTTGGCAATGTTTTCGGTGTGTTTCTTCATATATTTTGGAAATTTAGCATTTAAATGAAAGTAATTGTTGTATTATTTCTTGGTTTTTCGAAATTTATTCGCTAAATAAAAATATACATGATTTTCTTGTGGTTTCAAAGCAAGATGGATTATGTGAGGCATATGAATAAAGAGAACAGCAGAGTGGAGTTCATTAGGAAATTACTGTGATACTGTCGTCTTGAAATTAAGGTAATTTGTCATAAATAACGTAAATGATTGATTTATTGATGAACTGAGTATATATTGCTAGTTACATGTCGCCTTCAGTA
>NC_089750.1:68152206-68154706 GCF_040412425.1 Macrobrachium rosenbergii
TGTTGATTTTATCAGGACACCTCTTCCTTGCATCTTGTATTTCTGCCCAGTTCTTGCATGTAGAAAAGCAGGACAAGAAGAACTGGATGTTACCAGGAATTCTCGTTCGATACTTGTTCCCTTCAGATGTTTTAGGGTCCCAAAGACAAAGGAAGCAGCCTCTTGTCTTTTGTCCGGTTGCAAATTATTTGCTAAAGGTACGGTGGTTTGTGATTTAATTTTCGCTCTTGCACAAAAGCATACAGATGAGATTTTGTATTTGTTTGCATTTGCATATGTTAAATTATAACCACCAATCACGAATAGAGTCTCGTCATATATATATATATATATATATATATATATATATATATATATATATATATATATATATATATATATATATATATATGTATATATATAAATGTATAAATTTATATTTCTTTGTCTATCTATATATACATTATATGATATATATGGTATATACATATATATATTATATATATATAAATTTTAAACCACAAATACCCTGAATATCAAATTCACTTTACCTTGGGAATAACTTATACCTAAAGGAATTGTATATGATAAGTGCATCTGCCCTGGCCGAAGCAAATGCGCTAATGTACCATTCCTTTGGGCGTAAGTTAGTCCCAAGGTAAAAAGTGAATTCGTTATTAAGAGGTATTTTTGGTTTAATATTTAACAGTTAAAAAGTCATGTGTGAATGACTGGCAACACTATCACACATTATACATACGTAAATGTATATTATATATATATATATATATATATATATATATATATATATATATATATATATATATATATATATATATATATATATTATAATATGTCTATGTATATAGAACGCATGGATGCATAAAATGGAGCATTGGCGGTCAAATTAGTGCCCTAGGAGGTGTAGCAGGACTTTTCCTTAGGGTGTTTTTCTTAGAGGATATTTTTCCCAAGAGAATTTTTGTCCTAAGATGATGCTTTTTTCTAAAGGACGCTTTTCCTAAAAGTATGTTTTCTTTTATATGAGGATATTTTTTCCTAAGGAGATTTTTTTTCCAAAAGATGTTTTCTTCAAAGGAAGGTTTTTTTCCAAAAGATGTTTTCTCCAAAGGAAGGTTTTTCCTAAAAGGATATCTTTTCTTAGGGTGTTTTTCCTAAAAGAATGTTTTTTCCTGAGATAATGTTTTTTCCAGAGGATGTTTTTTCCTAAAAGGATATTTATTTCTTTAGAGGATGTTTTTTCCTAAGAGGCGATTTACCCCATTTCCAGGAAGTCCGATAAGCAATCCTCCTGTCAGCTGACTCTTGTTTGTTTAACAGAGGCAGTAATGCTTTCAGATAAGACCATGTCCTGTTGAAATTTTTTACCAGTTCCTCAAATAATGTTAGTTTTTTCATGTGCGTGGTTGTTTGATATTTGTAATTATTTTGTATATTTTATTTATACTCTTTTACTACACTTATTCTCCTGGCTTTTCGTTTTCTGCAAAAGAAAACTATTGTGCCGGCTTTGTCTGTCCATCCGCACTTTATTCTGTCTTCACGTTTTCTGTCCGCCGTCAGATCTTAAAAACTACTGAGGTTAGGGGGCTGCAAATTGGTAAGTTCATCATCCACTCTCCAGTCATCAAACATACTAAATTGCAGCCCTGTAGCCTCAATAGTTTTCATTTTATTTAAAGTTAAAGTTAGCCATGATCGTGCTTATGGCAACGATATAGGATAGGCCACCACCGGGCCGTGGTTTGAAGTTTCATGGGGCGCGGCTCATACAGCATCATACCAAGACCACCGAAAGATAGATCTGTTTCCGGTGGCCTTGATTATACGCTGTAGCGGCTGCACAGAAGGCTCGATTGCGCCGAAGGAACTTCGGCTCATTTTTTACTTGTTTATTTTCGCCTCTATTTGTATGTAGGTATTTAATTCTCTTTCCATATGTGGAATTTCAGTATTCTTTACAGATGAGGATTTTATTTCATTTTTACATCAGGGGATATTTTGTAGATAATTTTCTTTCAAGCGAAAGGCCTGTTTTTGGCCATTGAAATAATAATAATAATAATAATAATAATAATTATTATTATTATTATTATTATTATTATTATTATTATCTTCATCATCATCATCATCATCATCATCATCATCATCATCATCATCATCTAACGCCGCGTGACACATAAGGCCTTTGAAATGCTTCCACTCTTGTCTTTCCTGTGCTTTGTCTTGCACTAGTCTCCACTCATCTTCAGCCTCCCATAGTTCTCATCCAAGAAGTTTTGGGCTTTCCAACTGTTATTAGTTGAAATAATAACATCAGTAGTACATATGCTATCATTTTTATTAGTGACGTAGCTTCCGGCGATTTATGACATTTTATGAGACAACGAAAGAAGGCAGATTAAGTGCAGTTAACATTAACATTATTTTTCCATTGTGATTTTAACATTTATTATCTTTCTCTCTGTATATCCACTTTTTACACCAGCATAATTTTTGC
>NC_089750.1:68157206-68162206 GCF_040412425.1 Macrobrachium rosenbergii
TGTGTGCTAACTGGGTAGTAAGTTCTCGTTCGTACCCCATTAAAAATGTTGGCCTCACGTGGTTGGTTCCTGCAACCCTCTTTTCCCCTACAAATAAAAAAAAAAGAAAAAAAGAAAACCACGGAATGAATCGGATTGAAAAAGTTGAATCGCCCGAAAGTATCGACTTTTTCTCCATCGGTTAACATTCCTGATTCACGAAAAATACTTCGTCATTATCGGGTTTCGTGTAGACCGCTGCATTGAGATGCCGGCGGGTTCAGAGTTCACGCAGTTTTGGTTGTTTTACATATGCGGACGGTTTTCTGTCTGGGCTAAGTCTTCACGTTCCAGGAATGAAAGAATTCATAGCCTGTGAGTAAACCTTGGCCATACAATAAATAAATATTATATGATTGGAAATTAGTCTTAGCATACAAACGTCTGTCTTTCTGCTCTTTTGTTATATTTTTGTATCTATTCTGTGTATCCTGTTCGCAGAAGTAGCCTTGACGGATGATATGAGAGGAGAGGTTGCGATTAAAGCACAGACTATGTAACACCAGGTTTGATTTTTTGCCAGAACTTTTTCAGAAGTCTTTAGTTAATTTCCTCAAACATACGTCTCCATATTTTACTTTTTCTCTTTAGGTTTCTTGCGAGTTGATATTTTATTTGATTGGAAATTGGACGCCGTCGAAACTTGATTCCAAGGTGAAATGTCAAATCGATGGGATTGACTGAAAGGAACACGATATGACGTTTTACATTTAAATTTATGCTCTGTGAACTGTGTTCTATAAAACTTTCCGGGGCTTTCAGTAATGTATTATTACTAATATTTTTTCTCAGTATTGCTCGTGCAAAAGACGGTTTTAATTCAACCTTTTTATGCCTCTGGCCATCATGTTAGGAGCCAAAAATGAGCATGTTATTATCATCATAAATAATAGCTTGATTTTCAGTCATACGCATAGTTAACATTTTGCATAAAGCTTTAGTTGCATCACTGTGTCTTCAAAGAGCCGAAAATAAGCATGTTATTATTACCATCATAAATAATGATTTTTATTTGATTTTTAAATATACACACAACTAACTTTATTTAGAAGCACCCCTTAACTCATTCAGTTCTTTACTTACTGTATATCACATTATGTCGTCGAGGGGACCCTCGCGCACCTGCGCACCCCCTAAAAATTAGCACGATAGTTTTAAGGCACACTTCATCAGAAGGTCCCGAAACTACGTCAGAGAAAGGGCCAACCGAAACCCCCCACCCCCCCAACCCCGGTTTTCGGGAATGGCCAAACCGCCCGTAAGTGATTTTATCCGTCTCCACATTTAATCTAGCGATTTATGGCCTCTCGCAGCAGCAGAAGAGGAGGACGATGACGAAGATGATGACGAGGAGGAGGAGGTGTTCCGGCCTTTTATAATCAGGTTTCCCCTTAAGCTGTAATTATAATTCTTGTCCGTATTAATTAATGGCTCGTGTTTAGGAGATGAGTGGTGGAGGAGGAAGAGGTTTTGAAAGACGTCGATTGTTTCGGACTCGTCAGAGGGAGTCTTTCATTAATTTTTCCTTCTTCTTCTTCTTCTTCGTATTTGTTTTATCGAGGCATTGTAAATTAGCTTGCTGGGAAGAATGGGGCAGTTTTAATCTGTGTT
This sequence comes from Macrobrachium rosenbergii, assembly GCF_040412425.1. Classification (NCBI taxonomy): domain Eukaryota; kingdom Metazoa; phylum Arthropoda; class Malacostraca; order Decapoda; family Palaemonidae; genus Macrobrachium; species Macrobrachium rosenbergii. Next base: position 68,158,857 of record NC_089750.1, read on the forward strand.
TTGGGGGAATCCAATCAAAATGTCGTGTGAAAGATGTCACTCAAAGCTTCTTTTTTTAATTTTTTTTATTTACCGCTGAGCTTGTTATGGAAAATATGTTTTTCCCAAGGCAAACCGATTATTATCAGTCTTTTGCTGCATTAATTTAAAAATATACTAGTTGCCATTTTAAGTGCTTTATGCTCACATTCAATGAAACCTATTCACAGTGTACTGTATATTTAAAAGTTACGGAAAAAATTATCACTTAGAATGGGACCAGTATTTTGATAATTCCAGCTATAAAGAACGAATTATTCACTTAAGATTCTGTTTGCTTGACGGAGTGAAAAATATTAAGATTCTATTTGCTTGACGGAGGAAAAATATTAATGTTTATAATTTTGGTATATATAATGAACACTTACGTATAATTTAGTTAATATCGATAAAAAAATTTCCATTAACGATTTAGCTTGTATTTTAGTGAAACCAGGGCAATAAAAAAAAAACACGCAAATGCACTCGACAGAGTAGCATAAAAAAACACCACAAGTTAAAAGTTTTCCTGGAAAAGTGTATTTTCTCTCTCACCTCTCCAGATATCTCATTCGAGGAATTTCTTTCCGTCTTTTTTTTTTATCTTTCTTTGAAATTTCCCCTTTTACTTTCCCGAGCAAAACCTAGATGGCACTGGTGGCTCAATCCTCGTTCTTATTCTCTTGTCCTCTTCTCTCTCTCTCTCTTACCCAGACCGGCCGACGGAGAGTCTCAGAAATGTCGTAGGAAGAATTAAAAAAAAAAAAAAAAGAAGAGACTTTTAATTATCAGCTCCATTCTCGGTTGGTCGTTTTAGAGATGAATTCTCAAGCATTTCAGGTATTTAATGAGGTGGAGTGGGTCCTTTCTTAGGTACTGTGGCGTCGTATGAGGTATGTATATATATTATATATATATATTATATACAAATATATATCATATATATATATATGTATGTATATAATATATATATATATGTATATATATATATATATATATATATATATATATATATATATATATATATATATATATATATATATAAGATTTCATGGATATAATTACCTTACGATTACGTTGGTATCATTATATTCAACACTAAAATATTGAGAGAGAGAGAGATCTATAAGTTTCATTGATATAATTACTTTATGATTACGTTTGTAAATATGTACTCAGAACTAAATTATAGGAGAGAGAGAGAGAGAGATCTATAAGTTTCATTGATATAATTACCTTATGATTACTTTCGTATACATGTACTCAAAACTAAATTTTTGGAGAGAGAGATAGATCTATAAGTTTCACTGATATGATTACCTTATGATTACGTTTGTATATATGTACTCAAAACTAAATTATTGGAGAGAGAGAGAGAGAGAGAGAGAGAGAGAGAGAGAGAGAGAGAGAGAGAGAGAGAGAGATGCAGTATGAAGTGTTGTATACGAAAGAATTTACTTCCCAAACCTCACGCTATTTTAAAGGTGAATATTGCATGTTTTTTTTAGTATTCCATCACAAATTACAGTATTGTTTTCAAAATCCAATCCCCACCTAGCAACAATGGGGTCTTCTACGTACCCGTACGTAACGTACACAGGCGCGTTCGATTTTGTACGTACAAAATCGTAAGCCCATGTACGTACACTTTTTTTTATGTATGTACATACAAGGTGAACATACAAAATAATGAGACCTTGAATGTACATAAAAAGTGTACGTACAAGGGCTTACGATTTTGTCCTTACACAAAAAAATGTACGTACAAGGGCTTACGATTATGTACGTACATAAAAAAGTGTACGTGCAAGTGCTTATGATTTTGTACGTTCACTTTTCACGTACGCACACGAAAACATTATTCGTTACATGGTGAAATGCTAAGGAGAATAAGTACATAAGAGCGATCCAAGTATCGACGTTCGGTTTCATCTTTATATCAGATATTGGCGAATTCGCGTTTCTTTTGTTTTCGGTAGCGTTACGTCTCGTCTTTGGAGAACGGAAGCCATAGCGTCTTTTGTTTTTCCCTTTTTATTGAGAAGAGAAAAGAAAGAAAGGAGAAAGATAGAAAGAAAGAAAGGAGAGAAATTGTTTGAAGTAAATTTTAGTCATCGACTATTTTTTTCCCCTCTCAGCTGTATGATAATCTCTGTAAGAATATTAATCGGCAACTGTAGCGGATTTAGTTGTTGGAATGGGGATTCTTTTTTTTGTGGATTTAATGGCCTGGTCGTGTAAATCCATGCGTTGCAGTTTCTTTTTATGATTGATTTCATAATGCTTGAGGATTGAAATCTATATTTGGTTTCCTCGAATATCGTGTGACTTTTTAGTTTTAACGTTTTCTTTCATGGCGTGATGCGAATGTGTATGCATAAAGCATATGCATGCATACCTGGCTCTCTCTCTCTCTCTCTCTCTCTCTCTCTCTCTCTCTCTCTCTCTCTCTCTCTCTATATATATATATATATATATATATATATATATATAATATATATATATATATATATATATATATATATAAGTGAATATATATATTCACACATACATATATATATATATATATATATATATATATATATATATATATATATATATATATATATATATATATGTTGTTTATTAGCATGTGTGTGTGAGGATTTGTGTTTCTGCATTGATAGATAGAATATCCAACATATCCTTCTAGAAATCTATGTTCCTACTGCCTGTGTTTGAACAATGATTTCATTTTTGATTGCCGTTCGGTAACTCCCTTGCCTTTCACTTGAAGAGTCCTGGGTTTAATCCCGATGCGAGGTAAAAAATTTATTTCCATTACACACGAGATTATTCGTCGTTATCCAATAGCGGTCATGCATGATTCCAGTTTATGTTCATGACATATACATTCCTGAACTTTTGAATGACGGGTCAGGCAGCAGAAAGATCCAGGTCGTCCTCCAGCCTCCAGTGACGTGACAGCGAGTAGCATCCTTTGCCCATTTCACAAATGCACGGGCATGCACTTCCGCCGTCGGCTGTAAGAGCATCGAACAAGCCTGGTTCTGTTTCATTTATTTGTATTGCATGCGCCGGCCGTAAATAAACTGAGAGGCAATACTCTGCGGATTATTCAGGAGATAACGCTTTGGTGGCTGAGCCGAGAAACATTACTCGCAACAGTTTATTAGTTTTTTAAATGCATTTTCTTTTTCATGTTCAGCGGATAATGAGCGTTGGAAAACAGGCCGTTCGTTCAGTTTGCAGGACGTGATTCAGTTGAAGAATTTCAAATGAAGTGCGTGTTTGTTTTGTGCGTTCAAAGTGAACAGCGAGCCGTTCCGAAC
>NC_089750.1:68167206-68172206 GCF_040412425.1 Macrobrachium rosenbergii
ATAATATTGCGTGATGACCATTTTTTAGTTTTCTGTAAAAGAAAACTATTGTGCCGGCTTTGTCTGTACGTCCGCACTTTTTTCTGTCTGCGCTTTTTCTGTCCGCTCTCAGATCTTAAAAACTGCTGAGGCTAGAGGGTTGCAAATTGGTATGTTGATCATCCACCCTCCAGTCATCAAACATACCAAAATTGCAGCCCTCTAGCCCCAGTAGTTGTTATTTTATTTAAGGTTAAAATTAGCCATAATCATAATTCTGGCTACGATATAGAATAGGCCACCACCGGGCCGTGGTTAAAGTTTCATAGGGAGCGGCTCATACAGCATTGTACCGAGACCACCGAATGATAGATCTGTTTTCGGTGGCCTTGAGTATACGCTGTAGCGGCTGTACAGAAAACTCGATTGCGCCGAAGAAACTTCGGCGCACTTTTTACTTGTTTTATTAGACAAGGGTTTGATATCGCCTCATTGTTAATCACTGATTTCTTGCTTGGCGTTTGATAATAACTCTTTTCAAAAGCAGTTTTTTCCCAGCTGCTTGGTGTGTTCATAAGCTTTATAAGCTGATAAGAATTTCCAGGGACCGTCTAAAGCACAGGGATCTTTTAATGTGGACAGATGTATCAGTTCCAAAGAATCGGAATTATGACACTGGGCAGTTTGGTAGCTCTCCTTTAACCCGTCTTCTGGAACGAAAACAATAGTCATACTAATAGTAATAGCATTTATTAACAGCACGAGAGAGAGAGAGAGAGAGAGAGAGAGAGAGAGAGGGGGGGAGGGGGAGAGCTTTTCAACATAAATAATTTTGTGGTTCAGTTATTTGATCGTTCTACAGTAACAAGAAAATTTATACGAGGCATCAGATGCAGAGAGAGAGAGAGAGAGAGAGAGAGAGAGAGTATAAAGATTTGGGATGAAAGCGATGGATATAAAACGTGGATACAGAAATAGTGGCAGGAAATCAAACAAATGGTGTCCGTATAATGACGGGTGTATATACCAACATACATAGGCTACGTACACAATATATAAATATTTTAAGTCTTCGTTAACGTCGTCAATATTCATCCCCCCCCCTTTTGCTTCTAAACTTCTCTTATGTGATGTTTTCAAAACAGTTTGAGCCACGCAGCCAGCGGTAATGTTTTCAAACAGAAATGAGCGTTATTATCAAGTCCATTTCATCACATCTCGTACAAAGCAGATACCCATTTTCCCGCATTAGCGACTTAATTCAGATATTCTCTTTATGTGAATGTGAGTTTTTCCTTTTGAGAGAGGGAGAGAGAAAGAGGGAATTTTCAGGGCTTTTATGATATGCCCTAAAATTCAAGTCTTTTATCTCTTACTTCATTTTCGCTTATTTTTACCGACCTAGAAATAAGAATTTTCTCATTATTCTTTTTTATTGTTTGTTTCGGGGTAGGGGTGGGGTGGGGGGAAGGGGTGTAGAAGGAGAGGCCAGTGAATACGGTGTTATTTGTACGAGTATTAAACGCAAAATATGCGGGTGTTCTCTCTGCAGCCACATTGATTTTTGTTTTATATCAAATGGTTCGAATTTCACGTCTTGAAATATATTCGTGCCGCTGTTGGGTGACGATTCTTATTTTTCAAGAGCCAGAAGGAAATGACAAGAGGCGCTAATGCGTAGCGCCTTCGTGTGTTTAATATAAAGCTCTTCAGGGTACAGTACAAATAATGTATATTCAGTTAAACGTCGCAATTTGATCCTTTTCTGAAGACAGTCGGCTGAGACCATTTCGTCACAAGCAGGGTATTTGACGTTTGGCCAGGTTATTGTACTATTGTACCGGCTTTGCCTGTCCGTCCACACTTTTTCTGTCGGCCCTCAGATCTGAAAAACTACTGAGGCTAGAGGGCTGCAAATTGCTATGTTGATCATCCACCCTCTAATCATCAGACATACCAAATTGCAGCCCTCAAGCCTCAGTCGTTGTTATTCTATTTAAGGTTAAAATTACCCATAATCGTGCTTCTGGCAACATTATAGGATAGGCCACCAACGGGCCGTGTTTAAAGTTTCATGGACCGCGGCTCATACAGCATTGTACCCAGACCACCGAACGATAGATCTGTTTTCGGTGGACTTGATTATAAGCTGTAGCGGCTGTACAGAAAACTCGATTGCGGCGAAGAAACTTCGGCGCATTTTTTACTTATATTTGATTCAGTATATTTATATTTTCACTTTACTTCATAAACGGCACCAAGTTCTTAACTTCTCTTCCCAAAAACAAGGAATAAAAGAATCTTTGCGGGTGTAGGCTACTTAGATTTGCCGACTTGTATGATTGTTGCTGGATAAACATCGAACTTGGGAAATATTCAGAGTGCTTCGTTGAAACGATTTAGATGTGGATAGTAGTACCTTTGAGGCTTTTGATATCTCATGTCACTTACGAGGTTTAGTGCAACATTTTGTGTACGAAAAGTAAGAGTATATCTATAGATGACGTTTTATGTATGGTGATTGATTAATTATAATAAAAATTTATTTCGGTATGAATTTGTTATAGAAAGTTTATTGAAATATTATTTCTTCGTCAAGATAGAACAAGTAAAAACATTATTAACAGGAAAAAATGAATAAGATGGAACGACGCCATGATAAAATATGCTTACACTTACACTTTTGATATTCCAAAACATTAATTTTGACATATGGACTGATATATTCACACTGCGTGGTAATGTCATGGGCTCTCGGCCTTGAAGTGCTTACTTACCGTTCAGAATAACTGAGTCTGATAAATTTCTATTACATTTTTAAATAATCGGAAAAATGTTCAGTGCTCGTGGCAGGGAACGGCAGGTCTCAGGAGTGTATAAGTCGATATAAATCGAGTCATGAAATTTACTATCCCTGTGTAAGCTGATTCTCAAGTAATCCTGCAAAAATGATGTGACGGCTTCCTGATGTATTTTCGTGGCGGCGTCATGATACTTGGCAGTGAGACCTGGGTCCGGAAAATCTCCCGTGAGAACTTTGGAAGGTCCTATAAATAGGCCAGAACAGTTGTTACTACAAGGCACGAGCATTGTCCTGAAATGAATGGCTTCAGAGATAAACATCCAACCTGAATTCCGTGGGATTTAAAAAAAAAATTTTATTCCTAAGCAAAAAACTTGTCTCGAAATGGATGATTTCAGAGATAAAATCCAACCTGAATTCCGTACGATTTTTTTTATTTTTTTTTTTTTATTCCTAAGCAGACATTGTCTTGAAATAGTTGACTTCAGAGATAAGCATCCAACCTTATTTCCGTAGGATTTGTTTTATTTTTTATTCCCAAGCAAAAACATTGTCTCGAAAAGGATGATTTCAGAGATAGCCTAAGCATCCAACCTGAATTCCGTAGGATTTTTAAAATTTTTTTATTATTGTTTTTATTCCAGAGCAAAAACATTGTCGTGAAATGGATGATTTCAGAGATAAAATCCAACCTGAATTCCATACGATTTTTTTTATCCCCAAGCAAGAACACTGTCTCGAAATTGATGACTTCAGAGATAAAATCCAACCTGAATTCCATACGATTTACTTTTATTTTTATTTTTATTTTTTTATTATCCCCAAGCAAGAACACTGTCTCGAAATGGATGACTTCATAGATAAAGGACCAACCTGAATTCCGTACGATTTTTTTAGATTAGGAAATTTTTTTTTATTCCCAAGCAAGAACATTGTCTCGAAGTGGATGACTTCAGAGATAAACATCCAACCTGAATTCCGTACGATTTTTTTTTTTTTTTTTTTTTTTTTAAGACCGCTGTCCAAAAACCTTCATGCGCTGTTGTGGACGAGAGCGACGGTAAATCTCTGTACCCATTCCCATGCAACACATCAAACTAACCGAGTTTTAAGGCAGTAAAATGTAGGAATACCTTGTATTACTGAGAGAGAGAGAGAGATTACCTGTTAATGGCATTATTCCAGTTTTTCAATTTTTAAGAATACTTTTATTATGAGAGAGAGAGAGAGAGAGAGAGAGAGAGAGAGAGAGAGAGAGAGAGAGAGAGAGAGGAGATAACACGTTAATGACATTATTCCAGTGTTTCATTTTAAAGACTACCATGAGAGAGAGAGAGAGAGAGAGAGAGAGAGATTACATGTTAATGTTTTATTTCAGTTTTTCATTTTTAAGATGAGAGAGAGAGAGAGAGAGAGAGAGAGAGAGAGAGAGAGAGAGAGAATTACATGTTAATGTTATTTCAGTTTTTCATTTTTTAAGATGAGAGAGAGAGAGAGAGAGAGAGAGAGATTGACTGCCTGTTAACGTCATTATTCCAGCTTTTTCTTTCTCAAGGAACCCCTGTGGTTCCTTAACTTTCCGTCGGCCTCTTTAATTGGATTGGGCGTGGCTCTGGGGTCGCTGATGTTGCAACTGATGCTGGTCGGATGAAGCATGAAAATGACCCCTTCGGATATCAGGTTACGTTTTCTCGTTCTTTCTAAATCTGTTTTTGGGGAAAAATTTATTTGGTGTTGTTTTTGTTTTTGTTTGCTGATCGATGCGTGGTGGTGGCTAACGTTTTCGATCGTATCTTTTGCAAGTCTGGATTCGTCTGAGTGTATGTAGGATTAGATATGCATTAGAGTTTTTGTGTATATATATATATATATATATATATATATATATATATATATATATATATATATATATATATATATATATGTGTGTGTGTGTGTGTGTGTGTATAATTTTTGTTTGTACACACGACTAGGCAATTAAACACTGATACAAGTTTATGTATTTCGTAAGTCATTACTTATTTCCGTAGGTTTCTATAAATATCTGCTTGCTTGTATGAATTGTATGTTACACTCTCCGTGTATTCTTGCAAATGAACAAGGGTGTGCAGATCCATAAGTGTCGCAAAATAAAAAAAAAAAAGTCAAGGTCCTGTTACTGCCACAATCACACTGTAACGGCTTAATCAAGGGTGAATTGTAATGCAGTGGAATTCCA
>NC_089750.1:68174706-68179706 GCF_040412425.1 Macrobrachium rosenbergii
TTGACGTAAACCATTGAGCCATCAAGAGAGGTATAAGTCTTTTGCCGAGATGTCGTACTGCTTTTACCCGTCGTGAGCGGGGAAAGTGTACTAGCCTCGACAATGACCCACCTCCGCCATGACAGTTCATTGGTACGTTTGGAACACGCAGCTCTTGTTATGAAATTTTTATCACACCGTGATTTTTATACAATCATGAAGCTACAAATGTCGCAATATCGAAATTCACGCTACCTCGGTATATCTCCGTTGGAGAATTGTCGCGAAGGAATTTATATAAGTGATAAATGAATGGAATCGTGGGGACACGAACCCGCGACGAAAGCCTATTCAGCGACTCCAGTTGGCGTAAACCATTGAGCCATCAAGAGGTATAAGTCTTTTGCCGAGATGTCGTACTGCTTTTACCCGTCGTGGCGGGGAAAGTGTACTAGCCTCGACAATGACCCACCTCCGCCATGACAGTTCATTGGTGCGTTTGGAACCACGCAGCTCTTGTTATGAAATTTTATCACACCGTGATTTTTATACAATCATGAAGCTACAAATGTCGCAATATCGAAATTCACGCTACCTCGGTATATCTCGTTGGAGAATTGTCGCGAAGGGGAATTTATATAAGTGATAAATGAATTGGAATCGTGGGGACACGAACCCGCGACAAAAAGCCTATTCAGCGACTCCAGTTGGCGTAAACCATTGAGCCATCAAGAGAGGTATAAGTCTTTTGCCGAGATGTCGTACTGCTTTTACCCGTCGTGAGCGGGGAAAGTGTACTAGCCTCGACAATGACCCACCTCCGCCATGACAGTTCATTGGTACGTTTGGAACACGCAGCTCTTGTTATGAAATTTTTATCACACCGTGATTTTATACAATCATGAAGCTACAAATGTAAACTTAATATCGAAATTCACGCTACCTCGGTATATCTCCGTTGGAGAATTGTCGCGAAGGGGAATTTATATAAGTGATAAATGAATTGGAATCGTGGGGACACGAACCCGACGACAACCTATTCAGCGACTCCAGTTGGCGTAAACCATTGAGCCATCAAGAGAGGTATAAGTCTTTTGCCGAGATGTCGTACTGCTTTTACCGTCGTGGCGGGGAAAGTGTACTAACCTCGACAATGACCCACCTCCGCCATGACAGTTCATTGGTACGTTTGGAACACGCAGCTCTTGTTATGAAATTTTTATCACACCGTGATTTTTATACAATCATGAAGCTACAAATGTCGCAATATCGAAATTCACGCTACCTCGGTATATCTCCGTTGGAGAATTGTCGCGAAGGGAATTTATATAAGTGATAAATGAATTGGAATCGTGGGGACACGAACCCGCGACAAAGCCTATTCAGCGACTCCAGTTGACGTAAACCATTGAGCCATCAAGAGGTATAAGTCTTTTGCCGAGATGTCGTACTGCTTTTACCGTCGTGGCGGGGAAAGTGTACTAGCCTCGACAATGACCCACCTCCGCCATGACAGTTCATTGACAGCCGTTTGGAACACGCAGCTCTTGTTATGAAATTTTTATCACACCGTGATTTTATACAATCATGAAGCTACAAATGTCGCTTAATATCGAAATTCACGCTACCTCAGTATATCTCCGTTGGAGAATTGTCGCGAAGGGGAATTTATATAAGTGATAAATGAATTGGAATCGTGGGGACACGAACCCGCGACAAAGCCTATTCAGCGACTCCAGTTGACGTAAACCATTGAGCCATCAAGAGAGGTATAAGTCTTTTGCCAAACGATACCAATGAACTGCTTTTACCCGTCGTGGGTCATTGGGAAAGTGTACTAGCCTCGACAATGAGGGGTAAAAGCACGACATCTCGCAAAAGACTTATACCTCATTGATGGCTTTGGTTTACGCCAACTGGAGTCGCTGAAATTTTATCACACCGTGGTTTTTATGTCCCCATGAAGATTCCAAATCATTTATCACTTATATAAATTCCTTCGGCGACAATTCTCCAACGGAGATATACCGAGGTAGCGTGAATTTCGATATTAAGTGATAAATTTGTAGCTTCATGATTGTATAAAAATCACGGTGTGATAAAAATTTCATAACAAGAGCCATCAAGAGGTATCCAAACTGCGTGTTCCAAACGTACCAATGAACTGTCATGGCGGAGGTGGGTCATTGTCGAGGCTAGTACACTTTCCCCGCTCACGACGGGTAAAAGCAGTACGACATCTCGGCAAAAGACTTATACCTCTTTTGATGGCTCAATGGTTTACGCCAACTGAGTCGCTGAATAGGCTTTCGTCGCGGGTTCGTGTCCCCACGATTCCAATTCATTTATCACTTATATAAATTCCCCTTCGGCGACAATTCTCCAACGGAGATATACCGAGGTAGCGTGAATTTCGATATTAAGCGACATTTGTAGCTTCATGATTGTATAAAAATCACGGTGTGATAAAAATTTCATAACAAGAGCTGCGTGTTCCAAACGTACCAATGAACTGTCATGGCGGAGGTGGGTCATTGTCGAGGCTAGTACACTTTCCCCGCTCACGACGGGTAAAAGCAGTACGACATCTCGGCAAAAGACTTATACCTCTCTTGATGGCTCAATGGTTTACGCCAACTGGAGTCGCTGAATAGGCTTTCGTCGCGGTTCGTGTCCCCACGATTCCAATTCATTTATCACTTATATAAATTCCTTCGGCGACAATTCTCCAACGGAGATATACCGAGGTAGCGTGAATTTCGATATTGCGACATTTGTAGCTTCATGATTGTATAAAAATCACGGTGTGATAAAAATTTCATAACAAGAGCTGCGTGTTCCAAACGTACCAATGAACTGTCATGGCGGAGGTGGGTCATTGTCGAGGCTAGTACACTTTCCCCGCTCACGACGGGTAAAAGCAGTACGACATCTCGGCAAAAGACTTATACCTCTCTTGATGGCTCAATGGTTTACGCCAACTGAGTCGCTGAATAGGCTTTCGTCGCGGGTTCGTGTCCCCACGATTCCAATTCATTTATCACTTATATAAATTCCTTCGGCGACAATTCTCCAACGGAGATATACCGAGGTAGCGTGAATTTCGATATTAAGCGACATTTGTAGCTTCATGATTGTATAAAAATCACGGTGTGATAAAAATTTCATAACAAGAGCTGCGTGTTCCAAACGTACCAATGAACTGTCATGGCGGAGGTGGGTCATTGTCGAGGCTAGTACACTTTCCCCGCCACGACGGGTAAAAGCAGTACGACATCTCGGCAAAAGACTTATACCTCTTGATGGCTCAATGGTTTACGTCAACTGGAGTCGCTGAATAGGCTTTCGTCGCGGTTCGTGTCCCCACGATTCCAATTCATTTATCACTTATATAAATTCCTTCGCGACAATTCTCCAACGGAGATATACCGAGGTAGCGTGAATTTCGATATTAAGCGACATTTGTAGCTTCATGATTGTATAAAAATCACGGTGTGATAAAAATTTCATAACAAGAGCTGCGTGTTCCAAACGTACCAATGAACTGTCATGGCGGAGGTGGGTCATTGTCGAGGCTAGTACACTTTCCCCGCCACGACGGGTAAAAGCAGTACGACATCTCGGCAAAAGACTTATACCTCTCTTGATGGCTCAATGGTTTACGTCAACTGGAGTCGCTGAATAGGCTTTTCGTCGCGGGTTCGTGTCCCCACGATTCCAATTCATTTATCACTTATATAAATTCCCTTCGGCGACAATTCTCCAACGGAGATATACTGAGGTAGCGTGAATTTCGATATTAAGCGACATTTGTAGCTTCATGATTATATATATATATATATATATATATACACAGTATATTGCAGTATTTGTGTGTGTTTAATATGCATATGCAACCGTTATATATACAGTGTATATGCACATACATATATATGTATATATATGTGTGCGTTCGTGTGTGTGTAAGTGTATGTACGTGTCCATATGTATACATAAGAGCAAATATGTTGTATGTATGTATATGTAAACACTGTACTGTACATACGCACACGCACATCTTTCCTGACTCTTGCAATGTTTTGACCTTTCCTCCTCCGGCACCCCCCCTCCCCCACTCCCTCCCCTCTCGTGCCCCCTCCCCTTCCCACCCTTCGCATTCCCTGCATTTGCAAAATATTTTTGTGTAAATTTCCCCCCAGAGGTTTTAGTCGCTTTTGTTTTTCAGGTGTATTTTGGGGTCACCTGAAAGCACTCTCTTCGGCTGCTTCCCATGAGGTGATTCTTTTTTTCTTTTTCTTTTTCTTTACTCGCTCTCTATTGTTGTTTACGTGCAGCTGGAATGAAAAGGAAATATGCTTAGAGGAACTTGAATTAAATAGGTCTCTAGTGCACGAAAGCTGGCCTTCGCGCACATGCCCACACACTCTTGCGCACACACACACGCACACACGTACACGAATGGAGAGAGAGAGAGAGAGAGAGAGAGAGAGAAGGTTCTCCTTGTAAGGAATCGATTGTAATTCCCGTATTGTTAAATTTTTAATATAATTATCATCAACACGGTCAGTCAAATGTATAGATTTTCACATTATTACTGTTACCATCAGCTTCCGCCACCACACGTCTCTCTCTCTCTCTCTCTCTCTCTCTCTCTCTCTCTCTCTCTCTCTCTCTCTCTCTCTCTCTCTCTCTCTCTCTCTCTCTATATATATATATATATATATATATATATATATATATATATATATATATATATATAATTATCATCAACATGGTCAGTCATATCCATAGATTTTCACATAATTACTGCTACCATCAGCTTCCGCCACCACACGTCTCTCTCTCTCTCTCTCTCTCTCTCTCTCTCTCTCTCTCTCTCTCTCTCTCTCTCTCTCTTAATATAATTATCATCAACATGGCCATTCATATCTTTAGATTTTCACATTATTACTGTTACCATCGGTTTCCGCCCCCACGCGTCTCTCTCTCTCTCTCTCTCTCTCTCTCTCTCTCTCTCTCTC
>NC_089750.1:68184706-68192206 GCF_040412425.1 Macrobrachium rosenbergii
TTTTAGATTATAAAGATAACACAAGCATCCTATTGTATTCACTTACTCTGCTGATAACAGCGATGACGATTGGCTGTTTTGCTGCATGCATCATTTTCTGTTCGCGTTCTGTATTGTTTTCATTATTCAGAAACGAATGATTATTCCTTATCAACGATGTATTTACGAAGCTTCATGAATACTATTAGTAATATTCATAGGAAAAGCGCTCCGTATGGCATATTTTGGCGATTGTCGGTGAAACTTGCAATAATGGAATGTTCTGGCGCATATTAAGCATAAAATGAGGCGGGGAAGAGTTGGTGATAAGGGCAGTCTTCATTTTTCTGCATTGGGCATGGACAGATTATTGTGAAAATAAATTTAAAATGATATTGAACAGACGGACAACAACTGACGTATACATACGTACACAGTATTTATGTATATATATATATGTATATGTATATATATACATACACATATATATATGTATATATATATATATATATATATATATATATATATATACATATACATATACATATACATATACATATATATGGGAGGAAAATCCGCAATAATATACAGCGTCTAGAAAATTATATATTTAGTAAGCCTTCGCTCTCTCTCTCTCTCTCTCTCTCTCTCTCTCTCTCTCTCTCTCTCTCTCTCTCTCTCTCTCTCTCTCTCTCTCTCTCTCTATATATATATATATATATATATATATATATATATATATATATATATATATATATATATATGATACGTACATACACACGAACACACACCACTAATGAAGTTAGACAGCATACTTGAGGAAAAAATCTAGCACATACAGAGCATAACTCAGGGCCAAGCGACGCTCTTTGGAATTAAGATACATGAATGTTTAATAGCCTCTAATTGAGAGGGGGCCTATTACGGGTTCCTTAGCGTCTTAATAATGTTATTCTCTGTCTGTATGTCTCTCTCTGTCTCTCTCTCTCTCTCGTTAACTTACACACAAGTAATATATATATATATATATATATATATATATATATATATATATATATATATATATATATATATATATATATATGTGTGTGTGTGTGTGTATATATATATTATGTATGTATATATATGCATGCATATATTATATATATACAGATATTATATATTATATTATATATATATATATATATATATATATATATATATATATATATATATATATATATATATATAGCAATAGAGCCTCGATGGCTCAGTCGGTTACAGCAGCAGCTTCGGACTTCGTAGAGGTCTGTGGTGCGGGTTCAATCCCGCAAGCCGGCTGATCAGAGAGGCAGACACTTTGCTATCCGTGTAGACATCCCGGGATTATATATATATAATCAACGGATAGGTTTGCTTAAAAAAAAGCAAATGGATGTTACAGACTAAATACACACACAAAACAAAGCCACTACAACACCTTCTAAAAACATAACAAACATCTCACACGTCTCGAACTCTCGCCATACCAGCGCAATAACTTCTCGCTGCTGGGAAGAAAGGGCGTTGGGTCTGGTATGATACATGAAACATACGTACCGGGGTCTAAGCGATGTCAGGCAGGGCAGCCGATCGAGACCACAGGTCTACCCCAAAGCCAAATCAAAAAGTCCTTCAAAAGAAGGCATCGTGCTTACCCCATACAAAAATGGGAATAAAAGCACGTTAAAAGAAAAAGAAGAAGAAGATTATATACATAGCAATTACCTCGGTGTTAAATCTTACTTTCATGTTGAGCTCACTAACCATTAATCACAGTGTTTACAAAATAAGCTAATAGCAGCCTCCACTCTTGAGTATCCGCGAGGCCGAAGAGTGAAATAAGAGCGTGTGTGTCGGGATAATTAAACCGCTTTACTGGAGAGCAAAAGCCGCTACAAGTCATCTAGTCTGCTTTTATTCCCTTCGCGTTTAATTACATTTAAATTTGATTACATTTAATTACTTAACCTCCCTCCCTCCCTCCGCCATCTGCATCGTCTGTCTGTGTGTCTTTCCGTCTATCAATCGGTCTTTTCGCCAAATTTGATGATTTGTTAATGGACATTTTCCGCGCGCGTTCCAAAATCAGAGCCTGACGTATTGTCACCCGTTTGACTTGTTACCTGTGTGGTAATAAAAATGATTTTGATGACTTCAGCGGTTTAATTGATGTTTCCTCTCTCCTCGTCGCTATGTAGGTCAATCTGTGCGAGTCGTAGTTTTGACGGGAAAGTTGCGCAGTGTTTAGGTTTTGGCGGAAGCGTCTTGTTTTGTGATATTTCATGTTAGTTCTTCAGTGTGATGGATGATGGTTAGTGCTTATATCTTGATAAGCAGGAACTTGGAGCCTGTTGCTAAAATATATTAACACATCGGTAATATACACTTTGTTTACATTTTATATATATATATATATATATATATATATATAATGTATATATATATATATATATATATATATATATATATATATATATATATATATATATATATATATATATATATATATATATATATATATATATATATATATTGCATTTACTACACAAACACACGCACACACAAACACAAACTCACACACACATACACATATATATATTGTATAAATGTATGTACAGTATATGTATACATATATATATATATATATATATATATACATACATATACATATATATACATATACATATACATACACACATATATATATATATATATATATATATATATAATATATATATATATATATATATATATATATATATATATATATATACTGTACATACATTTATATAATATACATATATATATATGTTTGTATGTGTTTGTTTGTGTGTGCGTGTGTTTGCGTAGTAAATGCAAAATATTCTCCTGTGAAGTCACGCGTTGAATCGCACAATCAGATTTAACGCGATGACCCGTGGCAATTTCCGGAATAAGACTGACCAAATTCCATTTGAAACGCGAAGCGCAAACAGCACTCACACATACGTTCTTATATTTACTGTTTTGCGATTAATTGTGCAGTCGAAGTGTATCACATGCAACTGGTATAGCGTGCAGTTGCATTTGCACGCGTGCGTGTGTGTGTGTGTGGACACGCAAGCACCGATGATGCCCGAAGCTGAGAACAAAATCAATTGCCAGTCCATTATATCAGGCGATGAAACATGAATGGCATCCATGCATCTATCAGGCTTGACCCCGCCGGACTGTTTGCATGCGCGAGCACCAATGGTTCGTGCTTTTATAATATATGGTGGGGTTGGGGGAGAGGGGAGGGGAGGAGGGGAAGAGTGTTGTGGGCGGGGGAGAGTATTGTAGGTGGAGAGATGAAGTTTATAGTGAGATTGGAATTAGGGAATCTGCAGAGGTCAGAAGGGAGGTGAGGTTGAGACGTTAAGAGATGGAGAGAGATATTATATTATAGATACTGATTATTTATTGAGGTTGGTTCAGTTAGAGATGGGAGGGACATATTATTTAGATAGTATTTATTATTTATTGAGGTTAGTGTGATTAGAGATGGGAGGGACATATTATATAGATACTATTTATTATTTATTGAGGTTGGTTCAATTAGAGATGGGAGGGACATATTATTTAGATATTATTTATTGAGGTTAGTGTGATTAGAGATGGGAGGACATATATAAATATTTATTATTTATTGAGGTTGGTTCAGTTAGAGATGGGAGGAACATATTATTTAGATATTATTTATTATTTAATGAGGTTGGTTCAAGGTGACGGGAGGTGGGGAGTTGCAAGATGGAAGGGGACTGAGGTGGAAAAAGTGGAAGTCGAGGAGTTGTAGTGATATGAATGAATTCTAAGGTAATTTGTGGAATGTCTTATGTTGTATGTTAATTTCAAAGAAAAAACAAACACCTAAAATTCATCTTTCAGCAGGATATACATTTTCTTCAGCCCAGCAAACGCACTCTCAGTTATTTTTCTTTCACGTCAAGAGACATGAAGACTCCTGTTCTCAGTTATTTGGCAATTGCTTCCTTACCTGGTTGATTGGAGCCATTTCTCTACATTTAACAAGAGACTGGTAGCCATTTCTCTATATTTAACTAGAGACTGGTAGCCATTTCTCTATATTTAAAAAGAGATGTCTTCTGTCTTCTATCTTTTTTCTTCTGTCTCAGGCTACAGTCGTCTTCTACATATAGCGATGCTCGACAGTGTTCACCCACATTTTGGGGGTTGTAAGGTGCCATTTGTATGTTGTAAATTGGGCATTTTCCACGAAGGGAAGACTTCCAAAACACTAGAATTTTTGTTCTGTCTTGTTCTTTCTCTCATTTTCTTCTCGTTGTTGCTCGAATTACTGTGAGAAGTAAGGGAATTGTTAGATGGCGAGTTTCAACTTTTGGGCAGTTTCAAGTTCTTAAGCTTTTATAAGCACACTGAGTACAGAGTGCTGTTGTCATCTGATGCCATGTGGCTCTCTCTCTCTCTCTCTCTCTCTCTCTCTCTCTCTCTCTCTCTCTCTCTCCGGAGGGGTCGGGCTACAGGCAAGCACAAAAAAAAGTTGAGTATATCTTAGTTTAACCAGACCACTGAGCTGATTAACAGCTCTCCTAGGGCTGGCCCAAAGGATTAGACTTATTTTACGTGGCTAAGAACCAATTGGTTAACTATGAACGGGACCTACAGCTTATTGTGGAATCCGAACCACATTATAGCGAGAAATGAATTTCTATCACCAGAAATAAATTCCTCTTATTCTTCATTGGCCGATCGGAGATTCGACCAGCAGAGTGCTAGCTGAGAACGGAACCCACTCCCCCAACCCAAATGTTAATCTGTCATTGTCAAAATGTACACCAATGCATGAAAACATCACGCAGATGAATCACTTATTGAATAATTCTGCATTACCCAAGTGAATAACTCCGACTGACAAAATTTTGCATAATGCAATTGAACGATTCGCATTACCCAAGTGAACAGCGAGTAGACCTGCGTGACGTCACTGTGTATGATTTTCCATCTGTTTCGAAAACATCCATTTTGAAAACATCCAACCCGCGTTTGATGCCGATGAATTGGTCATCATCGGTCGATGATCTGCCATTTCATTACGGAGAGATTAAAGGAATGAAGGCTGTCGCATCGCTTTGAGCGCGCCTCATTGGCCCTCATACAAAGTAGGCCTGTGAGGCCATTAGCGGAAAGCCTGTGTTGTCGAGGTTATAAATGGTTATTTTAGGGATGGTTTTTCAGTTTTCTGTAAAAGAAAACTATTGTGCCGGCTTTGTCTGTCCGTCCGCACTTTATTCTGTCGGCACTTTTTCTGTCCGCCCTCAAATCTTAAAAACTGCTAAGGTTGGAGGGATGCAAATTGATATGTTGATCATCCACCCTCCAGTCATCAAACATACCAAATTACAGACCTCTAACCTCAGTAGTTTTTATTTTATTTAAGGTTAAAGTTAGCTATAATCGTACTTCTGGCTCCGCTATAAGTACCAGCAACACAGGCCACCACCGGACCGTGGCTGAGTTTCATGGGCCGCGGCTAAGAGTTTCATGGGCAGTGGCTGAAAGTTTCATACAACATTATACGCTGTACAGAAAACTTGATTGCGCCGAAGAAACTTCGGCGCAGTTTTTACTTGTTTTTTTTAGACTATTGACGAATGCGGATAAGACTGCATGAAGCGAAGTTTGTGTTATTGTTATGAATTGATGGTATTTGTTGCTTTGACTGCGTTTATATCTTTTTTAAATCTTGATACTGATGATTTATTGGTCTACTTTTTAATGCATCTTTGGTCAGATAAAATAACGTACGAGGAAATCTCATTTTATTACGGCTTGTGCGGTGCTGTGAGCTTACCTAATCCTTTTTGTAGCTGTTGTCCTATGCAAGATACGAAAGTAGGCAGACATACATTATATATATAAGATATATATGTATACAACTATATTTTATAAAAATATATATATGAATATATATATGTATATACTGTATATATAAATTATATGTACACACACACACACACACACACACACATATATATATATATATATATATATATATATATATATATATATATATATATATATATATATATATATATATATATATATATATATTAATTCCTCAGTTATCCGGATTAATAGAGCCAAGTGTGCGTCGGATAATGGCGAAATCCGAATAATAGCGAGCAAATAAATCTAGGGGTGTTCAATGCCTAACCTTGTCAATGCCACATAATTGCAAACACTCAGTATGCTTATAAACAAAAACCATCACACTTTAAACTGAAAACTTTATGCTAAAGGCAGTTTTCTACCTTTTCCTCCATATTTGTAACAAAATATACTTTTTTTCTCCCTAGTAAATGACACAGTTCAGTAAGCAGGTAGCCTACCTGTGTTTACCTCCAGCCTACCATGGTTTTAAGACCATTAATGTATTTTCATACAGCAATTTCCTTACCAAGTGTTACTATATTGTATTACCACACAGGAGATAAAAATGTGTCGGTTATGTGTTACAGTCATAGAATCCGTTTGCAAAAGCCAAATAGGCTATTACAGCTGCATTTAAAATAAGGGTGATGGCAATGAAACTACTATTTTCCCTGCAGAATCTATTATATTGTATTATTATACTGGTGTATTATCATCCTAGTATATGTATAAAACAAAAATGGTCATCCTGCCATTTGTGATGTTTGTTCTCAGAATCAGCCGATTAAGCCTACTACCGAAAGAATAGGAAAATAGTTTTTTACTTGCTAAAGCAACTGTAAGGATTAATGGAATTATTATTTATATTTTTTACATAAATGTAAAACAGGTATACAAAGGTAAACTGACATGCAGTATATATATGTATATGTATATATATAGTATATATATATATACAGTATATATATGTATATATACATACAGTATATATACCATATATATATGTGTGTGTATGCACGCGTGTGTGCATGTATGAATTATAATGGGTGTTAATGTTAATGTATTACATCTTGGAAATGTTCCGTATGTAAAGCCTACACAATTTTGAGTGACGGTGTGAAGCTTCAGATACGGAAGTAGGAATTTCCTCTTCATTTTGTCATAGTCATGCTCAATATGTTTTGAACAGTGGTCCAGGATATATTATTGTCCACCACTTATAATGTATATTGGTCTCGTATTTGAGTTTTCCCTGTCTGTGCATGACAACCGTTCTGCCCTAAAATGGAAAACTTCAGTGTCTGCAAAATTTTCGAAGTTGAGATATGCCACCTATTGGGCTCGTGAAACACTATAATACACAAGTTACTGCAGTTTCAGAACGGTTCTTCAGTGCTTTCCATGAGTATTTAGGGGGTCCTGTTTGCAGAATCTGCAAAATCAGTAGTAAGGCAAGGGAATATCTACCATTATTCTCAGCTTTGTATTTTTACAGAGACTGCAGTCTTCCATTTTATGGCATTGTTGCCTCCCACTTTGTTGACTGACTGCGTCATTACTTTCTGTTGA
>NC_089750.1:68194706-68207206 GCF_040412425.1 Macrobrachium rosenbergii
TTGTACAGCGAGGGAGAAAGAGAGAGAGAGAGAGAGAGAGAGAGAGAGAGAGAGAGAGAGAGAGAGAGAGGAGTATGCATATTCGAGCTGATGGAGCTTTAGCCAACGGAAACTTAATTTTAGTCCGAATGGTGCTCTTGGGGTTGTACTTTACTGCTGCCATTGAATTCTCTATTATTATTAATTGTCACTGTGTTGTGTTGACAGCTACTGCAGCGTGAATATTAAGCGCTGGACAGTTTGGATTTGTTGGAAGAATAAAGCTATGCATTAGACTAGTTGGCACCGAATAAACAGTATTAAATAACTTTTTACATGAATTGCCTTTGGAAACATTGATCTGTGTACAACTAATTTTATCATGGAAATACTTTTTTATACACTATACACTTTTTTTAGGTAATTCTTATTGTATTTCATATTCTTTATGTTTTAAAATGTAAAGGTTCGTCCGGATAGGTAACTGAAGAGCTTATTTTTTTAATTACAGATAAGTATTTGTTATTTTTTTTGTCTGGGAATTTGCTGTGTACAAAGTCTACGGTGTTAGCAACGCATATTTTATTATAGGCTTCAAAATAGAGAATTTTATTAAATTTAATATATTTTCTTTTAATCTCTCTCTCTCTCTCTCTCTCTCTCTCTCTCTCTCTCTCTCTCTCTTTGAGAATATATGTACGTGTATATGTGTGTACATATATACAAAGATTTATATATTTTATATATAATTTATATGTATGTATATATTCTGTATATATACATATATACATATAATTTATATATATATATATATATGTATATATATATATATTATATAAAATATTATATAAATCTTTGTATATATGTACATATATATATATATATATATATATATATATATATATATATATATATATTATGTATATAAGAGAGAGAGAGAGAGAGAGAGAGAGAGAGAGAGAGAGAGAGAGAGAGAGAGAGATTGAATAAAGTGTGCTTCTGTTAGCCACTGCCCCCACGTGCCTATGCACTCACTCATACATTTCCATGCACAGAGGAAGGGGAAATAAATAACCTTTGATATATATTTTAGAAGCCCGGCTTGATATCAAAGACAGGAAAGATAAGCTGAGTAAATACTCGCATGTTTATTCAGCGGAGGCTAAATTGTTTGTTGATATTTTCTGTGTTCTGCCGAGCCTCCGGCTGCGACAGACTTTATATGCCACTCAGTCGGTTCTTTCGTCTTTTCAGACTCTCTCTCCCTTTCAGATTTCTCTGTAACTTTTTGTTTTCTTTTTTTTTTTTTTACTCTGCTTTCTCCTATTCTGCTGTGAAAGAGGTATTTTTAATTTCCTGCCTGTCTGTGTATCTCTTTCTATATTTGTCTGTCTGTCTGTCACTCCAACTTCGTTATGTAAGAAACGTTCTGTCTGTCTGTCTCTTTAACTTCACTGTTTAAGAAACACGTTCTCTCTCTCTCTCTCTCTCTCTCTCTCTCTCTCTCTCTCTCTCTCTCTCTCTCTCTCTCTCTCTCTCTCTCTCTCTCTCTCTCTCCAACTTCACATGTAAGAAACTCTCTCTCTCAAACCTTACTATATAAGAAATATTGTGTCTTTCTCTCTCTCTCCAACTTCACGAAGTAAGATCTCTCTCTCAAACCTTACTATAAAAGAAATATTCTCTCTCTCTCTCTCTCTCTCTCTCTCTCTCTCTCTCTCTCTCTCTCTCTCTCCAACTCCAACTTCAAAATGTAAGCAGCTCTCTCGAACCTTACTATATAAGAAATATTCTCTCTCTCTCTCTCTCTCTCTCTCTCTCTCTCTCCAACTTCACGAAGTAAGAGCTCTCTCTCAAACATTACTATAAAAGAAATATTTCTCTCTCTCTCTCTCTCTCTCTCTCTCTCTCTCTCTCTCTCTCTCTCTCTCTCTCTCTCTCTCTCTCTCTCACTCTCACCTCACCAAGAAAACATTTTGCATGAAGGTAGCTCCAGCAGCCTTTTAAAAAAAGAATCAAACGTCACCCCGAACACTTAAATTTCCGATCGGATTCTGGTATCGATCGTCATAACTGATGGAGGTCCCATGGGAGAGGAAATTGATTCCGTTCCGATTGTATCCCGTTCAGCTCCTCTGTCGAAGAGCCATCCTGTTCGTCTCGATTTGTTTCGAAAGAATATCTTTTTAAAATTTTTATTATTATTTTTTTTTTTTAATTTCGCAAGAATATATATATTTTTTATTCTAAAGGATTTTGACGTAGGGCTTTTTCGTGAAGCGAAGTAAGTCAGGAAAAGAAAGAATGTCTCTGTTTGTTTTGAAAGAATATTTATTATTATTTTTTTTTGTATACTAACGTCATAACATTCTGACGTAGGGATTCGAGTGGATGCAATTAATTTTCGTGAAATTAAGGAAATCAAGAAAAGAAGGAATGTCTCGATTTGTTTTAAAGGAATATATTTTTTTAATTCTTTTTTATTCGTATTCTAACTTATTTTGACGTAGGGCTTCGAGTGGATGCTATTCTTTTTCATGAAGTGAACCAGGAAAAGAAAGAATGCCTCGATTTATTTTGAAAGAGTATTTTTTTAATTCTTTTTTCGCATTCTAACGCCATAGCATTTTGACGTAGGGGCTCGAGCGGATGCAACAAATTTTCGTGAAATTAAGTAAATCAAGAATAGAAAGAATGTCTCGATTTGTTTTGGAAGAGTATTTTTTTTTTTATCCTAACTTATTTTGACGTAGGGCTTCGAGTGGATGCTATTCTTTTTCGTGAAATGAAGTAAATCAAGGAAAGCAAGGAAGTCTCGATTTGTTTTGAAAGAATATTTTTTATTCTTTTTTCGTGTTCTAACGCCATAACATTTTGACGTAGAGCTTCAAGTGGATGCAATCATTTTTTGTGAATGGAAGTAAATAAAGAATAGAAAGATTTGAGACTCATAGATGGAGATAGAGGTAAATCATTGTTTATGAGTCAAACCTCTGTTTTTGAGGTGAAAGGGAAACCCCTACCATAAGTTAATAAGTAAACTCTATCTATGAAGTGAAACATTACAATTATTTGTAAATTGAATTATGTAAGCTTTATCCTCAAAGCAAATGTAAACGTTAAGCTGGGGATGCGATGCAAATGCGGTTTAAAAGTCGAGAGGAAACTCTTATTTTTAAAATATAAACCTAATAAGCAAGAGTGGAATTTTACGTATAAAACAACAGGACAATTCTTCGACGGGCCTAGAAAAAGAAGACGCCAAAGTTAAGAGAGGCGACAAATCTTATATAAAAGTCGAGAGGAGAACCTTATTTTTTAAATATAAACCTAATAAGCAAGAGATGAATTTTACGTATCAAGCAACACGACAATTTTTCGAGGAACCTAGAAACCAGAGGTAATGTTAGTTAAAAGAAGTAGAATTGAAGTTACAGTTTAAAGAAAGTTGTGGTCAACTCGCTCTCTTGATGCACGAAACAGATTCTATTTACGAATAACTCGAAAGCCTCGTCCATAAAGCGAGATTTCAACCCTGTCTAAGAGGAATCGAAGCCTTGCAATCCCGTATCGAGCACGGGTTTCCTAGGCTCCGGTTGTGACGGTCAGGGTTTGAAAAGGAAAATGTTTTTTCAGCAGTGAATTGCTTTACACGGCGTCTGCTTTTAAACGTTATTTCAGTTTCCCTTTCCAGCCTACACCTGGGTTCCATTTGTCTTTCCAGCGGAATCCAATCTTTATTTGCATTATTCACGCAAGTGTATGCACTCGCTATGTATATATATATACACATATACATATATTATATGTACTTATATTATATATGTATATATACTGTATATGTGTGCGTGTGTGTTTGTGTGTGTATATGTATATACATCTGTATAATCTATTATATTTACATAATTATGTATGTATGTATGTATGTATGGATATATATACCTATATATGCATATATATAATGTATACAAACACACACACACACACACACACACACACACATATATATATATATATATATATATATATATAGAGAGAGAGAGAGAGAGAGAGAGAGAGAGAGAGAGAGAGAGAGAGAGAGAGAGAGAGAGATAGATAGACGCATGTTTGTCATGTGACATGAGATCATAAATAAATAGCATAAATAATGCACGCTTTAATTCTAGTTAGTTTCTCGTTCTTCTGGTTTTTTTTTGTGACTTTGGCCAAGGAAAAAAAGAATGATATTTGTTCACTGAAGAAAGAAAATTAAAGACGACAACGAAAGCTTTCGTAATTCCAGGAATCACGGGAATGTTTTCGTTCCCGTTCGTAGAATCCCTGTTTGTTCGTGCTTTTTGTCTTCTGCCTTGTGTGGCGTTTCTTTGTCAGTCTCTTGCTTTTGTTCGTCTGAGTGCAGAGTTCAGCATGAGTACTGGAGAAACCATGAGGAAACTTGACAACAAAAATGTATTGTGGGGGTTTAATGTGGATTTATGTTTCAGTGAAATTTGAATTAATAATGTGTTTTGGGTCTTCAGTGGGAATTACATTTAAGAGCAAATGTAATTGTGAGTAAGCAGTTACTTTTATTCTATCAGTAAGCTTCAGAAATGTCAGACATATTTGTGGATGGTAATTATACATTTTTGTTGTTGTGAAGCAGAGTTAAGGTACGTTTGGTATGGTCATAACTTGGTTGGGTGACCGCCAAGAATATGCCAGATGCCATCCAAACATGAAGCCCCCTGGACATCCTTGGGGCAGGGGTGGGGCTAGCATCTTCATCCTAGAGTTACTTTTGAAAACCGGTAGGATAACGAGTTCTGGAGCGAAAAAGGACTAGATTTAGGCGCAGCTCGTTAAAACCAACTTTGCCTCTGTTGACCTAAGTAGCGGATTAGTCATCGGTAGTTAGACGATTGTGGTGGTTTTATGCCAAGATTAAATAGAGATATTGGGCTTGCAACCTCACCCGAAAAGACTTGGTGACAATCAAAAGGTAACACTAATGGATCTGTCGCCAGGAAGGCGAAAAGGCTTGGGGTGATGGTGAATGAGCACGCTCTCTCTCTCTCTCTCTCTCTCTCTCTCTCTCTCTCTCATATACGAGTATATATATATAATACATATTTATGTGCATATATATATGCACATATATATTATATTTATATAAATATACAAGTGTACATATATATATATATATATATATATATATATATATATATATATATATATATATATATATATATATATATATATTTTGTTCCTTCCCTTTCTCCCTGAAAGAATTTGAAAACTAAAACAGCAACAGAGAGAGATTTCAGTAAATATCGCACTAGTTTATTTTTGACTGAGCGGGCAAAAAAAAAAAAAAAAAAAGGCAAAAACAAAGTAAAGGATTTTTAGACTGCTAATTTTAACTTTGAGGCCAGACTTCCGCAAAATGTTGACCTGCTTATATATGTGGACGCTAAAATAGGAGCTTTCACTGAAATTGCTTATTTATGACTTTTGTTAAAAGTATCGTGATTTTTCCTTTTAACCGTAAAAAATGTTGATATTTTTAAAATTTCTTATTCCTATTACTCTACATTGCATTACTTTTGGTTTATCTCCCTTCTAAAGGAACACCATAGGTTCTTATTTATTTACACTTTTGTTTGTGTGTGTGTGTATGTGTACGTTTGCATCATTCTTGACTAAAGGGAATTCCAAATATACTTTATTTAATTTTGGCGATATTTCTTGTATTTCTAATTGGATTTATCTTAATTTTGTGTTTAGTTATCCTTAGTGATGTTGGTTTATTTATTTATTTTTTGCTTTCTAGTATTCGCAATTAAATTCATTCAGCAACAGAGTTCCCGCCACGTTCTTTTAATTCAGGCTTACAATGTGGTCACGTCCTAATTTATTCATTTATCTTTTAAGTTAGTTTAATTTATCCATCATTTATGTTAGTTTTGTCGCACAAGCTCGAAGTTCGATTGCACACCATCCAAATATACGGCATTTCGGTCGAACAAAGTTTCGGGACAATAATAAACTGTATAATTTCGTGACCAGTGGCCGGGGGGGGGGGAGAATGCATCAGGCAGACTAGAATACTGATTAGTGAATTTAGAAGAGGTTGTGCTGTGTGGTGATTATTTATACAAATGCATGTAATGTGACGACACATATATGTATGTATATATATATATATATATATATATATATATATATATATATATATATATATATATATATATATATATATATACTTACATACATACAACACACACATATACATATATATATATATTTATATATTATATAAATATATATGTATATATATAATATATATGTATATATATATATATATATATATATATATATATATATATATATATATATATATATATATATATATATATATATATATATATATATATATATATATATATATTGCCTTTACAGAGTAGGGGCTCCAAAAAAGAAAAACAAGCAAATGGTCACTGCCATTTTAATACTTTGGGTGCTTAATCCTGGATGGACCCCATGTGCATAAACTTCCACATACCTAATTCAAGCGTCTCCACAATAGGCTGACCTTTGAGATAGTTTGACTTTGGATTTTATTTTTACTTGTGCCTATACAGCACTTTTACTCTGTGTTGCATTACTTTTGGTTTATCTCCCCTCTAAAGGAACACCACAGGGTCTTATTTATTTACACTTGTTTGTTTGTGTGTGTGTATGTTTGTTTTTATGTATATATTGAGAAACGTATTCATAAATCCACATTGTCTAGTTGCAATAGAACTCATTTTCTGTTGCTAAAGTATTAAGATCTCCCAGTTTATTCTGCCCGCCAACTAGAGAGGTAGGTGGCCATACGGTTAGGCCTACCTGTGTAATATCGTTTAATTCCTGGCCTAAATTAAAGACGGCGTTAGCAATTCGATGTAATGTAAGATCTCCTGAGTGGGCCTGAAGTTGGCGGCGGGGATACGTAACTTCGTTAAGC
Source organism: Macrobrachium rosenbergii (assembly GCF_040412425.1). NCBI lineage: Eukaryota > Metazoa > Arthropoda > Malacostraca > Decapoda > Palaemonidae > Macrobrachium > Macrobrachium rosenbergii. The sequence continues at coordinate 68,201,677 of NC_089750.1, forward strand.
TTGCCATTAATTCACACCTGGTTCTGAAAGAACTCAGTTTAGGCCACCGCCTATAGCTTGTCAACTTCGTTGTGTCTCACCGCCTTGGTTGGAGATCGAGATGGAAGTTTGCTTCTGAATTGTTTTCTGCTCGGGATGAGTTTTGTCCGTAAATGTTTGCTCTCAGTTTCTTGTTACGCCTATATTATCTTGGGTCGTCTTTAGGTGATACAAAGGTATATTTACAATGGTGAAGATTTCCCTTAAACTCTGAGGAAGTCTTACCATAGATTAATTTCTTTAATGAATATTTTCCTTAACTTCCGAGTACCGAGTAAGTCTCGCTGTAGATTGTTTCCTTTAATGAAGATTAACTTTAATCTGTGAGTAAGTTTTGCCACGGATTAATTTAAATAATTTGAATTTAAATAGAGTCTAGCTGACATCAATATTTCCCTTAACCTCTGAGTTAATATTGTCAAAGATTTGTTTTAAAAAAATGTGTAGTTGTTCACACTAAGGCAATATTGATGTCAACTACACTCTATTAACCTCAACTCTGACACCGATCGGAATATTTTTGGGTGTAGCTTTGCTTATTCACTTGTATTACCTTCATGAACAACCAATAGAAATAAATTAATATGAAGTCCTGTAGTTCAGTGTGCGTAGCTGTAGTACAGAGACTGTTTGGTAGCTGGTGCACTTCGTGAAGGACTACTGGATGTTATTGTATTCATCGAAACGAAAGTATACGAGCAGGATTGGGAAGGATCATGGGTGATTTGTCTCTTGTGGCTGGTGTAGGTCACTGGGTGAAGGGGTGTGGCATGTTAGCTATAGTGTTGGGAACACTGTTAGGGATCCATGAAAAAGGCTCCTAACGTGGTAGTTTCAGGATCGATAGAAGTTAATTCTGCGTAGCAATTAAGAAAAAGTGGTATAGTTATGTATATATATATATGTATGTATGTATATGTATATATATATATATATATATATATATATATATATATATATATATATATATATATATATATACATATATATAGTGTCTGTGGTGTGTGTGTGTGTTTACCTTCACACATTATTCCAATTCTACGTTGTTTTGTAGTAGCTCTCTGATACTAAACATTTTTATTTAATGATATGGCCATGTTGTGTATAAATGTTCACCTACTGACGTCTGAGTTGTACACTCCATAATCTGGTGTTTGCCTATTTTTTTGTTCGTCTTTCTCTATTTTTATGTCTCACCGTTTACGTCTGTTTATTTGTCAGTCATCTAGCTATAGCATTCATCTGTTTGTCTCCATATATATTCATTTATCTCCCAGGCGTTCCATCTATCCACAGACGACCAAACAAAACCTGTGCTGTGGGAAGCCCTTTTTGCTGAAAAGACTCGGAAATTCTCTCTCTCCCTTCTCCTTCCCTCTTCCCTCTCCCGCCTTCCCCTTCCTCTTCCCTCTCCCACCTACCCCTTCCTCTTCCCTCTGTCACCTTCCCCTTCCCCCTGCAGGAGGGGAGGCGCAGGTGAAGGCTTTTAAGTCGGGGATTAAGGGAAATTCTCACCCTTCCCCTTCCGAATCCACTTCAGATCCCTTATTTCGACAACTGGAGGAAGACCATTGCCACTTCCAAAGCGCTTCTTGCGGAAGCCATTCCCGACGTCAGGCGATCTCAAGACACTGCCTCTACAGCTCTGTGCGGTATGCGGTGTGTGTGAGTGTGACGGAATTCTTTGTTTTTATTTTTTTTTTTTAATTTGTGAAAGGTCTTTTTGGGTTTGTGTTCATGTTATTTAGGTTGATACACATACTCACACATATATTGTGCATGCCTATATATACATACGTATGTACATATATTCTATGAACATATATATGTATATATATAATATAATATATATATATATATATATATATTATATATATATATATATATATATATATATATATATATATATATATATATATTATATATATATATATATATATATATATATATATATATATTATATATATATATATATATATATATATATATATATATATATGTGTGTGTGTGTGTGTGTGTGTGTGTGTGTCTGTGTGTGTGTGTGTGTGTGTGTGTGTGTGTGTGAGAGAGAGAGAGAGAGAGAGAGAGAGAGAGCGTGCAGATTTTCCCAACATTTTAAGGAAATGCATCTAAAAAGTTATATTAAATCAGCAGCTTAATGAGTACAGAGATAATATTAATTAACAACTGGACAATAAATCTTTTCCCTTTTGCAAGAATGGCCATCGGTTAAAAACCCCATAGAAGAAACAGATGCTTTTAGATCGACGATAATTAAAGGAAAAGACGTGTCCGATCGTAATACCGGTTAAAGAAACAGCATTTCCGTCAGTATACCACCCTATCACAAGGTTCACAATTGCTCGCATCACCCTATCAGATGGGTGAGAGAGAGTGGACTTCACATGGGGTATCTCCCTCAAACCACCAGCTGGGATAGCAGCCAGCTGGTCTAGGCTGGTGCGTCCTTCTTTAGACTTTTAGATCTCTCTCTCTCTCTCTCTCTCTCTCTCTCTCTCTCTCTCTCTCTCTCTGTCCGTTGCTAAGCAGAGGTATTGTCTTGCCCATCTGGATTCTTCAAGTAGTTGATTCCAGATCTTGTTAAGTTTGAAATGCCTTTGTTTGTGGATATTGAAAATATTGTACGAAGGGCGTTTCTATGATTCTGTAGTGAAATAATAGTTTTTTTTTTATTTTGTAATTTAAAAAAATGTGAAATACTTCTTGGTAATTATTTTGGCGTTTTTCATTGTTGGGTATGAATGCTTGCTTAGGTTTCTATCAGTTTTACCAAAGTTCGTGATATGTTATGCAATCTAATTCAAAATTCTATTTTAAGGTTACCCAAAGTAAAGGTTACATCACTGCTACTGTTAATACGGCTGTTGTCACTACTAATGCTGCCACTATTAGTACAGCAGTATTTATGATAATGATGACTTTGATAATGTAAGGCACAAGAAACTAATAATCAATATATTAGCTATTAATCAGTATACGTCTTCCTACGAGAAGTACCAGCACTTTCACAAGAATTAAAACAAGCAGTAATTATAATGAAAAAAATTTATAATTATGGAAGTAACGCGAATAATAACAAGGGGCCCTGGAAACTATCGACCTGTATTCGACATTACTTAAAAAGTCCCAAAGTTCCATGTGTCCGAAAAGGAAAATGTCACTTGAGGTTTATGGGTCTCAGAAGCTCACCCCGTAATCTTACTGATCGCTGGTGCAGATATTTTTGCAGCAGCATTTGTGAAGTTTTGTCGCCGAGTTGGGATGTCGTTTTTTTTTAACTGGGAATTCTCCGGCGCACACCTGGAAATTGTTTACGGTTACCTGGTTCTGTATTTGTGTCTTTTTTTAAGTTTTTTTTTTTTGAAGTGTGGCCTCTGGGGAATTGGTGTTTTTAATCTTTCGTTTTTCGTATTTAACACTTAGTGAGCCGTATGGTATTTTTTTTAATGATATTTCAATTTCTCTCTCTCTCTCTCTCTCTCTCTCTCTCTCTCTCTCTCTCTCTCTCTCTCTCTCTCTCTCTCTCTCTCTCTCTCGTTCAGTTGTGAAAGCAGTTTTCTTTGGCAGTTCTTATTTGCATTGCTTCTCTCTCTCTCTCTCTCTCTCTCTCTCTCTCTCTCTCTCTCTCTCTCTCTCTCTCTCTCTCTCTCTCTCTCATGCAGTTTGAAGGTAGTTTTCTTTGGCAGTTCTTATTTGCATTGTTTCTCTCTCTCTCTCTCTCTCCCTCTCTCTCTCTCTCTCTCTCTCTCTCTCTCTCTCTCTCTCTCTCTCTCGCCTGTCTTTGTATGTACCTGCCTCTGAATTCAAAAAGGAGATTGAAACCTTTGTCATCCCTCGCAGTCCGTATCACTAACCCCGGATGTTTCCGTAGGCCTAACCGAACCAAATCACTCTTATTCAAAAGGCCAATGTGTTTAGGCGAATGACGTATCCCTTTGACGTCTCCCTTATGATGTCGAGAAATTGGTGATTCCAGTATTATTGGAAATGGTATCAAAGAAGATAATTTTTTTCTTCAAATCTAATTTTGGAAGAAGAAGAAGAAGAAGAAGAAGAAGAAGAAGAAAGGGAGGAGGAGGAGGAGTAGTAGGAGGGGGGGGAGGTGGGAGAGGAGGAGAACGGGTGAGGAGGAGGAAGAGAAGAGGTGGATGCGGGGGAGCAGGAGGAGGAGGAGGAGATGGAGGGGGAGGTAGACGAGGAGGAGGAGAAGGCAGTGAGGAGAAGGAGGGGGTTTGAAGAGAAGGAGGAGGGGGAGAGGTGGAGGAGTGGGGAGAGGAGGAGAAGGGGGAGGGGAAGTGGATGAGCAGGAGGGGGAGGAGGAAGGCACAAAAAATCATTGTGTCTAGACTACTTCATGAATGAGTTCTGATGTTCTGTAGTTGTTGAATTATTATAACGAGATATCTTTTGTATTTCTTTTGTACTTTGTAGATCCTAACAAATTTAGTTTATATATCTCGCGACTCGTGAATCTGATGAACATAAATTCTCTTTTGTCTGTCGAATGTCAGTTATCAGGCAACCTTGTGTATGTGTTTTTTCCCCGTGGGTGTTTTATGTTTCTTTTTTATCTGTTTTCATGTATGAAGCTAGACGAAATAGGCTCGAGATGCTGCTATCTATCTAACGGGCGATAAAAAAAGGCTGGGAAGAGGAAAATGGTAGTCTTATCTTGGACGAAGCAGAAGGCTCTCTCCATAAAGAAGGTTCAAAGTTATACACTCATATCTATCTATCTATCTTTCTATCTATATCTATCTATCTACTTATCTATATCTATCTATCTATATATATTATACTGTATATATATATATATATATATATATATATATATATATATATATATATATATATATATATACATACTGTATATATATATATATATATATATATATATTTATATATATATGTATATATATAGAGTGAGCAGATATATTTTATTAAGGAAGCTGCCGTAAGTCTCACTTAATAGATTACGTTGTTTGTTATCTGTCTGAGCTATTGTACTTGTTATTTGTCTTTTTTGTTTTTCTTTGAAATTTCTCTTTCGCACCTCATTCTTCTCCATTTCCATTTCTGCACTGATCAGCCTCCTTAGTGGGAACTTTGGCTGTAGCCGTCTTTTCCAGCTGGGGTCGCAGTTTGGCTTGTAATAGTAATAATAATAATAATATATTTATATTTATGTATCTGTATAAGTGTGAATAAGTTTTTGAAATTGTGGTGAAAGTTATAAGTAAGGTTTCAAAATGATAGCCTTATTACTTTGCACAAGAATAATAGCAGTTTAGATTTTCTGAAAAAAACGATATAAATAAATTTTTTAAACTAGAACACATGCTAGGGCCACAAATACAGAAAGGGTTCGACCCAATCGCCTTATTACGTTGCATAAGAATAATAATTGTTCAGATTTTCTGAGTACTTAAATAAAACGTAAATGCCTTTTTAAAGCTAGAGGACTCGATAG
>NC_089750.1:68212206-68234706 GCF_040412425.1 Macrobrachium rosenbergii
GCATTTTTTACTTGTTTTTATCTTTATTTTTTTACTTATAAATCAGTTATTATCTTATCCTCAAAGATAAATGCGTATGACTTTACATTGTCATTTACGCTCTGAGTGACGAACAAACTAGCCAGGAGATAAATACACAAATATGTAAACACGCATTATATATAAAACGACTTATCGAGGCGAACAGTTTGAATTTTAACCTTAATCGGTATGCATATATGTATGTATGTATGTGTGTGAAAATGTTGTATACACGTTAGATTCAGTGAACATTTCACACTAACTTAACTGAGATACCATAAAATGTCTGTTACAATTGTTAGGCTCAGTTTGTGAGTATCAAAGATTTTTTCACAAGCATTTATTTCTCCCAAATGTATTTCAAACAGTATAAAACTATAAGTAACTGTTTTGTATGACATAATGTACACTTACTTTGAGGACACGCCTTCACAGTAACTCTTCTCAGGAACACGCTAGCAAATAGGATTTACCTGCGAAGAGAAAAAGAAAGCACAGTTAGTTTGTGTAAGTAACAGGAAAGGTGGAAAGCTGAATGTAATTCGTGAAAGTATTTCACAGATCTATGTAAAATCCTGAAATATCTGATGTTGAGTGATTCTTATTTGAAATAAAGTTTTATTCTGGCGATACACACACATTATATATATATATATATATATATATATATATATATATATATATATATATATATATATATATATATACTGTATATATCTATATATATATATATATATATATATATATATATATATATATATATATATATATATATATATACATATATATATTCATCAGCATGTTACACACACACACACACACACACACATATATATATATATGTATATATATATATATATATATATATATATATATATATATATATATATATATATATATATATATATATATATATATATACATACACATACACACACACACACACATAATATCATTGCGCAAAGTATAGCATTACAGCAGAGAGTGGACTTGATTAAGCTTGTGAAGACTGCACAGTTTTATAACAAATAGAAATTAATTCAGTACAAAAAGTTATTTGAATGGACAGTAGCTTTATCTGCCTTGACTCAATATCACACCTTTTTACACCTCGGTATACGCTTAAAAAAAAAAACCGCGCGAATGCTGAAACAGCCTTTCCATGAAATTCTGATTTAATTTGCCTTTAGTGAGAAATGAAAACGTGCTTTTATATTTCCGGAATTCCTTCACACTGATATGCTCCGCGAATCTGCATTCGAATTTTTATAACGTAATTGCGAACTTTTCTTTTTTCCTCTCTCACTGATAATGATATTTTGATGTTTCCGTGTAGGTAATAATTGAAAAACTCATTTATCCGGGCTCTGGCGTTCCACAGTCACGCTGCGGGTGTTTTGTTTTTGTGGGTCCTGGTTTTTTCGGTCGGGTTGTCTGTTGGGGGGGGAGGGGAGGGGAGGGGGTCGAGAAATGTGATCTCTCTCTGTTAGGTTTATAATTTGTAATATATTTTTTTCATATTTTTTTTTTATTTTGATGTTATCTCTCTGTTTAGTTTTTAATTTTGGAATGTATTTTTTTTCATAATTTGATTTTGATTTTGGGTCGAGAAATTTTATCTCTAGGTTTGGTTTTTAATTTGCAATATATATTTTATTTTGATTTTGGGCCGAGAAGTGTTATCTCTGTTCAACTGTTAATTATAATTAATTTTTTAATATTTTTTTTCATTTTTACTTTTGGCCTAGAAGTGTTATCTCTGTTTAGTGTTTAATTATAATTAATTTTTATATTTTTTTATTTTGATTTTGGGCAGAGAAATGTTATTTTTCTTTTTAGTTTTTAAATGCAATACTATTTTTTCATATTTTTCTTTAATTTTGCGTTTGAATATTGGCTTTTATTACCTTACTTAGTGTGTCAGTTGTTGTATATTTTCAGTGTTATGGCATTATTCAACTTCGCTGACTTAATGTTGTTTACAATTTGACTTGATTTCGATTTTAGTTATGTTGTCCTCAGTGAATGAGTGATATCGGGAAATGTAATCCCTCGGTGTTTGTTTTGATTATTTTTTATATATTTTTTCTATCTCTCCAGCTTTAACATATTCCCAGTGTTCTTCCGCTTATCACCTTGTTTTGCTTGCTGGGTCGTCATAATCAGATTTCTTTTTTTTTTTTTTTTTGTGCAACGTTATCCTGCTTTTGTTTATTTGTAGAAGACTGGTTGTTTGTCGGGTATTTGTATCCATAAAATCTCTCAGTATTCCTCTTGTTTGGTTGAACTTTATTCTGCAGTCTGCATTTTTAATTTGCGTTAGTAATGAAGTGTATTGTTAGTAGCATGTTTTCTGTTTTTTAGTGTTCTGAAAAGAAAACTATATTGTGCCGGCTTTGTCTGTCCGTCCGCACTTTTTTCTGTTCGCACTTTTTCTGTCCGCCCTCAGATCTTAAAAACTACTGCGGTTAGAGGGCTGCAAATTGATATGTTGATCATCCACCCTCCAGTCATCAAGCATACCAAATTGCAGCCTTCTAGCCTCGGTAGTTTTGCTTTATTTAAGGTTAAACTTAGCCATATTTGTGCTTCTGGCAACGATATAGGATAGGCCACCACCGGGCCGTGGTTCAGGTTTCATGGGCCGCGGCTCATACAGCATTATACCGAGACCAGCGAAAGATAGATCTATTTTCGGTGGCCTTGATTATATGCTGTAGCGGCCGTACAGAAAACTCGATTGCACCGAAGAAACTTTGGCGCATTTTTTACTAGTTTATTTTTTCTTTGTAAATATTTATATCCATAAAATCTCTCAATATTCCCCTTGTTTCGTTGAACTTTGTTTTGCAGTATGCATTTTTAAATATGTGGTAGTCATGGAGTGTATTGTTTGTGACATGTCTTCTGTTTTTTTTTTTAGTTCTCGTCTGTTATACCATTGCATCTCAACATTTCGTCATCTGTAGCGCTGAATGACCCTGATGGTAAAAAACCTCGATGCTGCGACGCCAGTTTTAGTAACCGTAAATCAATCTTAGGGTCCAAGTGAAATAGGGCTATGACCCTAAAGTTCATGCACCCGTGCATTCCTCGGTACTTTTTTGTGACAAAAAATTATATAGCATTTGACAACTCTGAATTTCCTTGTTAAGATGTATAAGGGATCACTTTATTATTATTATTATTATTATTATTATATTATTATTATTATTATTATTATTATTATTATTAGGTCTTTCTCCTCTAGATCGAGAACGGGATATGCTGTATATCAGGTCCACAGTAATATTCAATGGTATTCTTGTTGATTTTATAAAAAAGTTGCAAAAGCTTTCGAACCCTGTCCTGGGTTCATCTTCAGTCTGAAGATGAACCCAGGACAGGGTTCGAAAGCTTTTGTAACTTTTTTTTTTATAAAATCAACAAGAATACCATTGAATATTATTGTGGACCTGATATACAGCATTATTATTATTATTATTATTATTATTATTATTATTATTATTATTATTATTATTATTATTATTCAGAAGACGAACCCTATTCATTTAGAACAAGCCCACAGGGGCCATCCACTTGAAATTCAGGCTTCCAAAGAATATGGCGTTCATTCGAAAGAAGTAACAGGAGGTAAAGGGAAGTACAGAAATACTTGAAGAGGAATCAGATTTCCAAAGGTCTCTTGCATACTGGGAGGGGTTCCAGCATTGCCCGAAGTTGCTGGCAGTCGCTGTTGACAGAAACAGTTGGCTGCATAGGCAGGCACTCATGCCAGTGTAACAATAATGATCGATATTCAAAGACTGCTGCCTCTGGCACTGGCAGCCCGAAGGTCTTTGCACGGAATGTTGAGTGGTTGGTCGAACTGTAGTTTGCTCCGTAATCTTGTTTTTTTGTTAAACGTAGCAATTGTCAAATCGGACTGGTTAGTTAGTATCACTAAAGTGAAAATTTTTAACATCACCTTTCAAGGATACCTCTATAACAGTTTCTATAGCCTTATGAAGTTTTTGTCTTGAATGCGCTGCTATTTTAGCTCTAAATGGGTGTTAAAGTTAGAATTCTTCATTGGGATTATCCTGTTGATTAAAGGTGCCTAAATTCTCCGCTGTGATCTGTTACGTGGTATATAATATAACGTCATGGCTTTATCTTGCGTATGTAAGTATGTACGTATTATATATATTATATATATATATATATATATATATATATATATATATATATTATATATATATATATATATATATATATATATATATATATATCTCATCTCATACATATATATGTATATGTATATATGAAATTTTTATCACACCGTGATTTATATACATTCATGAAGCTACAAATGTTGTTTAATATCAAATTCACGCTATTTCGGGAATATCCCCGATGGGGATTTATCACCAAAGGGGAATTTGTAAGTGATAAATGGATCGGTACTGCCGAGTTAAAAGAGACATCAATGGCTAGACCGTCGACTGGAGTTGTTGGAAGGTAACTGTGTCGAGGGATCGAGACCCGGCAGTACCGATCCATTTATCACTTATAAATTCCCCTTCGGTGATAATTCCCCATCGGGGATATTCCCGAGGTAGCGTGAATTTGATATTAAACAACATTTGTAGCTTCATGAATATATGTATATATATATATATATATATATATATATATATATATATATATATATATATATATATATATATATATATATCAGTTCATTCAATACCAGCTAATACCAAATGAATGTGCATGTAGGCTATGGATAATAAAGCTTATTTAGCAGTAGAAGTCACTACCCAAGTCGAAACCGGTTTACATGTGTTCGCTCTTAACCGAACCCCCCAAAATCCTAAAAACTGAGCCCATCGAATGGGAAAAAAAAAAACGTTCCTGCTGAAAGTAGAGCCATTTGCCGAAGCTGAAGCCTTTTTGCGAAACTTTGCCCATTTCCTTAAGAAGCTCTCCAGCGCCGAGAATTCGGGGGTGGTCCCGTCCTCCTTTTAATGCTGAAAAACTGGCGTTATGGGACTCATATTTTTCCTGTTCAGCTCTGTGGTGTCGTCGAATATGAATGGGAGTCTCTCCCGATTTGGTAGATAGATAGATAGATAGATAGACAGATAGGTAATAGGAGTAGTAGAGGATGCTTTATTATATATAGTTATATATGTTATATATACACATACATACATACATGCATACATACATACATGTACATATATACATATATATACCAATTGTGCAAAATAATTACGTACAAATATGAATAGACAGTCAGCATTATGTTCATACATATGGGAAGAAATGTGACAAAATTGGGGAGTTATTTCTATTTTGACTAAAGAAAATAACCTGAAATCATAAGACTATCGTTAAACCAACATATAAACTACTTAAATTTGGCTTCTCTTTATTTGGTATATAAAACTGATACAATTAAAAAGATAATGGAAATTTAAAATATTGTTGACGTACACATTTTTCCGGACTTTTTGATTCTCCCCCCTCTCTCTCTCTCTCTCTCTCTCTCTCTCTCTCTCTCTCTCTCTCTCTCTCTCTCTCTCTCTCTCTCTCTCTCTCCTAGAATCATACAAAGTTCATTTAATCTTGATTTGTTTGTTCTCACACTCTATTGCTTATGCGTGTGTTTCTTCATTTTCATTTCAAGACTCAGTCAGGACAGTGTTAAACTAGAAATGACATTCAAGTGCAAGAGAGAGAGAGAGAGAGAGAGAGAGAGAGAGTCCGAGTGCGAGAGTGAGTGTGTGAGATCTTGAATGAGGATAGGAAAGTTGAATTGGGGTGCGGGGGTTGGTGGGGAAGCTTTGAGGTGAAGGGATTGGGGGGGGAATGGGTGAGGGGGTGGCGATTCCATTCGCGCGCGACGGACCGTGCAAAGAAGGAATCAATGCAAAGAAAAATTGCTGTGATTATGGTTGAGAAATCCTTTGTTATGAGAGAACTCAGCCGATTGCCCGGGTAATTCTCTCTCTCTCTCTCTCTCTCTCTCTCTCTCTCTCTCTCTCTCTCTCTCTCTGTTCTCCCGAGAGCGTCGTTTACGTCTCAAGTTATTCCATGAATATTCTACTGCTGTGCGTTTGTGTCTTTTAGAGAGAGAGAGAGAGAGAGAGAGAGGATCAGGAAGAATAAATTCTAGAAGGTAGTCACTAGGAACAAGAGAGAGAGAGTAAAAGGGATGAGGAAGAGTAAATTCGAGGAAGCAGTGACTAGGAACAGGAGAGAGAGAGAGAGAGAGAGAGAGAGAGAGAGAGAGAGAGAGAGAGAGGGAGTGTTTGGCAATGTCAACTTGTAAATTTGTATAATTGAACGAGTTCTGGAGATTAAAACTGGCCTCTAGTTGACTGGGCCGTGCTTGCATTCGAGTCTGTGTTTGTCTTTGCTTGTCTGTGTTTGTTTTTACTTGTCTGTGTTTGTCCTCTCCTGTAATCCATTATTGTCCCTTGCAGGAAATCCTTGCTTTCACTCGCTTTCCCTCCGTCTCCCCCTTTCGTTCCTTTTGCTCTCCATTCCGCCCTTCCACTGCTTTTAAACTACACTGCATATCCATTTGTCATTTCTCTCTCTCTCTCTCTCTCTCTCTCTCTCTCTCTCTCTCTCTCTCTCTCTCTCTCTCTCTCTCTCTCTCTCTCTCTCTCTCTCTCTCTCTTTTCCCACCTGGCAGTGGAAAATTTCTCGGCTTTCTTTCCATTTCTGTCACTTTCCCTTCTTTTAATCCTGTTTGGCCTTTGTATGTGCGGTTTCTCTCTCTCTCTCTCTCTCTCTCTCTCTCTCTCTCTCTCTCTCTCTCTCTCTCTCTCTCTCTCTCTCAGTGTCTTCTTTTTTCACTTTGCTAACTGTCAGTCTTTTTGTATCAGACTACGTATGTATGTATGTGTTTGCACGTATAAGTATTTTTTACCTCAGTGCTTAGTCACCGTTGTATTTCTCTCTCTCTCTCTCTCTCTCTCTCTCTCTCTCTCTCTCTTCTCTCTCTCTCTCTCTCTCTCTCTCTCCGTCATTCTCTTTACATGGTTAATTCAGTCATTTTTGTATCAGACTGTGTGTGTGTATATATATATATATATATATATATATATATATATATATATATATATATATATATATATATATATATATATATATATATATATATATATATATATTTTTTTTTTTTTTTTTTTCAACATAGTTCTCAGTTCGTGTGTTGTAGTTTTCTTTTTATGAATGTATTTGTTTTCTTACTCCTTCGATTTTTCCGTGGTGCTTGAAATATATATTCATACATATATGGAAGGCTTACTTCCCGGAGTGGTTGGAGGGCTCCGTTTCCCCCGAGTGTGAATAATGTCAAGCCAAGTTTGAAATGATTTAGGATGAAAGGATGTAGATTCAGTAAAACATTCTTTCTTTCTTTTGAGGAAGGTTTTCCTTTAGATCGGGTTTTTATTTTTCCCTCGGTTTTTCCCATTAAAACAAATTTTGATATCTCTCTTTTCATTTTATTTATTTTGCTAAGTCTTTTTTTCTTTTAAAACAGATTTTAATATCTTCATTTTCAATTGTCCTTATATATCAGGTTCCAGTTACTTTATCTAGTTTTTATTATAAAGCTGGTTTTTACTTCTCGGATTTTTCCTGTAAATCAGATTTTTCGCCTTTTTATGTTTTTTTTTTTTTTTATTAAATGAGCGATTAACTTATTTCTCTGCTTGTGTATTTTTATAAAAACTCGAAGATTTTATTGATTTCAGTTTTCTGTAAAAGAAAATGATTGTGCCGGCTTTGTCTGTCCGTCCGCCCTCAGATCTTAAAAACTACTGAGGCTAGAGAGCTGCAAATTGGTATGTTGATCATCCACCCTCCAGTCATCAAACATACCAGAATTTCAGCCCTCTAGCCTAAGTAGTTTTTTAAATTTTATTTTAAGTTAAAGTTATTCATAATTGTGCATCTGGCAATGATATAGGACAGGCCACGACAGACCCGTGGTTAAAGTATCATGGGCCACGGCTTGTACAACATTATACCGAGACCGCGGAAAGATAGATCTATTTTCGGTGGCCTTGATTACACGATGTAAAGAAAACTCGATTGCGCCGAAGAAACTTCGGCGCATTTTTTACTTGCTCATTAATGTGGCTAAGGCAGACTTAGAACGTTTCCACTTTTAAAATTAGTTTTTATTTGACATAGTACTCCTCATGCTAAATTATTATTATTATTATTATTATTATTATTATTATTATTATTATTATTATTATTGTGGGCCGACATTTAGAACAATAACTGCGATGTTTCTGGGAGAGTTTAGGTCAGGTTAATCGAGTGAAAAAAAGAAAGAAAATCTGTGGAGAACTCTTTCTATAAACGACTAGTTTACCCCTTTTCTCTCTCTCTCTCTCTCTCTCTCTCTCTCTCTCTCTCTCTTACACACGCACACACATTAGTACACAGTACGAGGATGTACAGGCATTATAAATCTCGCTATTGTCGTTCGTTTTACTGTCATCCTCTCTCTCTCTCTCTCTCTCTCTCTCTCTCTCTCTCTCTCTCTCTCTCTCTCTCTCTCTCTCTCTCTTACACACAGAGACATCAGTACGCAGTACGAGGATGTACAAGTATTATAAATCTTCCTATTGTCGTTCGTTTTTACTGCCACTCTCTCTCTCTCTCTCTCTCTCTCTCTCTCTCTCTCTCTCTCTCTCTCTCTCTCTCTCTCTCTCTTACACACACAGACATTAGTACTCAGTACGAGGATGTACAAGTATTATAAATCTCCCTATTGTCGTTCGTTTTTACTGCCATCCTCTCTCTCTCTCTCTCTCTCTCTCTCTCTCTCTCTCTCTCTCTCTCTCTCTCTCTCTCTGCGTGTCTGTCAAGCCTTACCCCTTCTTGTTGAGATGTTCAGGGTTCCCCTTACTTGACCGTAATTGGCCTGTCGAGGAATGATAGCATGGATAAGAGAAAGGCAAGACGGAAACATGTACATCCAGCCAGATTGTACCTCATCGCCATCACAGTTGAAAGCGAAGGACTCTCTCTCTCTCTCTCTCTCTCTCTCTCTCTCTCTCTCTCTCTCTCTCTCTCTCTCTCTCACACACACACACACACACACACACACACACACACACACATATATATATATATATATATATATATATATATATATATATATATAGTGTGTGTGTTGTGTGTGTTTATTATATTTATATATATATATATATATATATATATATATATATATATATATATATATATATATATATATACACAATGGTGTGCATGCGTAGACTAGCTCGCTTTTATTGCTCATGCATATGTAATGAATCCAATTTTGTATACTTGTTTGTATTGAGAGACTCTGTCAATGTCTTTGCTATCTTCCATCCGCTTTTGTCGTTAGAGAATCTCTTTCCTCCTCCTCCTCCTCCTCCTCCTCCTCCTCCTCCTCCTCCTCTCCAACCCCTACCCCATATAATTTTAGCATCTCATCTTCCTGCAGGGATCTTTTTTGAATACTAAAGAGTCCGTCTGTTTGTTCTTGGAGGGCCTCATGAATAAATTAAAACAAAATGTGTCTTTATTAATAATGCCCCGACTTTTTTATCTTTGCAGTTTTTACTTTCCTTATTTTTAAAAATTTTATTTCCTAAGCGTAGTGGTTTTAGTAAACGATTGTTTGTGAGGGATATTCTGTGTTTTTTGTTGGGATTGTCAGTCTCTCAGTTTGTTCGAGATAATTTTAAATACATTCATTCATAAAACGAAGTGAGTCATCATTCACGCAGAGAAAATGTGTCATTGCTTTTGTTCGCATGAGAAGTTTTCCTTATCACATCAAACTACAAGAACAGCTATTTTGATAGAATGGTCAACAGAGACATGTTAATGATCAGTCAGAAATGCTGCCGAGTCTCGTGTTGATTTTACCTCAGTTTTATGCAACTTTTGCCACTTAATTCGAAATTGTCTTTGATGCAGAGAAACGAATGATCTCACGATATGTACATTGTATTACAAGTTTATTCGGAACGTGTATTGTTCTTACGGTATTTCTCTTTCACGGTGATTATTGTTATGTTAATTATGAGCATGGAGCTGATAAAGATGGCGGAAGTAATTGCTTTTGTAATTATTACAACAAAGTTGATAATGTCTGATGCACCCGGCAATACTATACATTACCCGAAATGAGTTATCGCCATTTCTCGCTCAAATTCATTCCTACCAAGAAAGGAGTAAAATTTTGACGTAACAACTTTATATTATGTATTAAATAGCCATTATATATAGATAAATATATATTACGTATTAAATCTCCATTATCCGTCGCACCCCTCCAATCCATTAGAGACAGAACGTCAGTAAACCAAGCTCCTCTGTAAATTCAGCAAATGATATACCCTGATTTCAGTTAAATGCGGAAAGTTTCGGAGTAAATAAATTCATTTGGTCCCGGACAGTTTTGGATGCTGTTTAGCCAGGGAAAATGAATGAACGAGGTCGCTTTATATTTATATACCTTTTTTAATTTGTATTCCCAATAAGTCTGTTTTGTAAAAAAAGGGGGAGCGGGTTGGGGGACAATATTTTCCTCGAATTTACGTCGGTAAGTTTATGTGTTGATCAGCAATTTTAGATTGTGGGTAACGACTGTGAATGGGACTGTGCCCCAGGAATTTGGCATTTTCAGTTTTTTATAGTTTGATTGGACGATTCGTGCTTTTGTTATATTTTTGAAAAAAAAAAAAAAAAAAAAAAAAAAAAAAAAAAAAAAAATCTCCCTTCCTTCCTCTTTTGTCGCACACGGGCGCAGCGATTGAATATGCATAAATTTACGTGCACGCGTACGCCCACTTACGATTCGGGTGGCCGTTCTTTATATGGATGTTTATTATTATTATTTTTGTGTGGGGGCGGTGGACAGTGGCTGCTCGTTGCAGTGAAGAGAGTAATTAGCTCTTATTTGTGTAAAGCATATATGAGAATAGCTGATGCTAAGGGAGATAGCGAAGGCTTAGTGATGACAGCAGCTGGTCATCGGGATAGCAGTTACTTGTTAGGATAGATTGTAATCCCTTTTGTTAGTGTGGGATTTTATTTAAGGGTGGCACTCGCTCGTTGCTTTCGTCATTACTCTTTTGAGGTGGCAACGGAACATTTGGTCTGTCAAATATTGCATGGAGACCTAACCGTTATTGTGAAATGAAATGACGCTGTGAAGAATGTTGAGATACTTACTGACTTGCCATCTGAAGATTGTATGTGATGGATGTATATTGCTCATAGACAAGTCAAGGCAGCTCATATTTGTGAAAACTTTTAAGGCCAAATGATGACACATCTACTTATGGCAATATTTTCAATTCTCATTATGCCATAATTCATAATCAGAATATATTTACATCGCATTATTCACCAACTACTCATGTATCCTGCTTATACTGCTACTCCGTAGTAAAAACATCTGGTTGAATGCTATTTAGTTTTCTTCCCTTATTAATATTTTTCCCCGATTTCTAAATTGAAGTTCTATGTCTACGTTAGAATTAAAATGTTTTCACACGTCACATCACGGCATCACCGAGTAAATCTCTCTCTCTCTCTCTTGAACTTACGAATTAATCCCAGACCTCTTAAATTCCATCAGAACATTCTCCCCCTTAATCCTAAATTAGACGCCAGATCCCTGGTTGACACACTCATTAATCTCCAGTCATTCATTAAGTCGCCAGCACTCCGATCTTCAAGCCTCCGTTGAAGTGTTGTAGGGGGATCGTACTCTTGTAGTTGTAAAGGAATTCCATCTGTGTTTGACGTAGTGCGATATATATATATATATATATATATATATATATATATATATATATATATATATATATATATATATATATATATATATATATATATATATACACACACATACAACAGCACATACATACATACATACATACATATATATATGTGTATATATATATATATATATATATATATATATATATATATATATATATATATATATATATGTATATATTTATAAGCCTTTTAACAAAAAGTGAAGTATATTCTCGGATCTCGTTTTTCGAAACTGAATTTCGACAGTTGTTGTGTATGATCTTTTTATAACATATGAATGGTCTTACGTTTCCTTAGAACGAACAGTTATGTATAGAATTGACACTGAAATGTTTGCAATAATCACTTTTAATGGAATAAAGTGTTTGACCTGATCTGACTAGACTCTCTCTCTCTCTCTCTCTCTCTCTCTCTCTCTCTCTCTCTCTCTCTCTCTCTCTCTCACATTGACTTAATTTCCTCTACTGATTCTTTTAAAAGTATTGTAACTAATGTTAATTTTCAATTAGCGTTTGTCATACGCGGCTGGTGCGGAGGCCCCAAAATTATGTCTGTGCTATATATTTCTGGCCTGAAACATTTTGCAAAATTGACTTGAAAGTAAGTATACCGGTTTTTGCCGGCAGGAAGTCCCTTTGTAAATTTTCTTTTTCAATAAAAGTACTTAATGTAGCCTGTTTTTTATAGCTGACAGTAAATACCAACACCGGCATCATTAGAGCTAAGTATGATTGGCCGAAGCTCATGCTGCTTACCACCAATCAGAGGTCACGGTTCAAATACATGGCCATTCAGAAGCAAGGAAGGAGTATCTGGGATGTCGGTTGCCGATATTTACAGAAAGCTCAAAAAAAAAAAAAATTATGCTTTGGTAATCCTTTTCATGACAGAATCATTATTTTTTTTTTTACATCTGTGGCAAATGCTTTAGAGCCCTTTTGATTACTTGGAAAATCTTATGCTTATTATGTGAAGCTCTTCCTAAGTATAAATAAATACGTCGTTACAAAGAGTTAGCACTTTTAATGAAAGCCTCAAAGCTAAATTTAGGAATTTGTTAATGTTGTAAGTTTTCTCCAACTGGAAGTTTCAGCGCTTGTGAAATCCATTCCGGCTTTTCCTTCTTTTATTTGCGACCTAACTTTAGGTAAAAAAAAAAAAAAACTTCATAACTTGTGCTGCAACTTCATGTCTTTGTTTGTTCTCACAAATTTGCTTGGGAGAACTCGTCTTCAGCGTTTTAATCATGCGTGCTAAGTTGACCTGTTCCATTACCTGACGATGAAGTGTCTTATCGTGGTAAGACTTTGTATGTATGTATGTACGTACACACACACATACATATATTTTAAACGAACACATGGGAACGTGTTTCACAGAAATAAATTTTGACTCGCATCGGGACCGAATCCCTGTTTTTCCAGTGAGAGTCCAGGGCATCAGCAGTGACCTGTACGGACGAACTGCTAACGCCCTGGACTCTGTATTTGTGTGCACTCAGCAAGAGTTGACTGCTGCTGTACAGTTATTCACGAGAGCCTTGTTGTGGTATAGCAATAAATGGAAGCAGTACTGTATATTCGTATTATTTTTTAGAGTAATACGTTATTAGTATTGGTAACGACACGTTAATTTCTCTGTTGATGGCTGAGTGTATTTAGTTTATTGTCACCCATATACACTACCAAAAGACGTAGGTTCGATTCCTGGTCTGATTAGGTGTGTTCATTGTATATAACTTTTTGACGTTAAGATATTCCTAAGGTGAAATGAATTCGATATTAATGGGTTATTGGTAGCTCAACATGCACACGCACGCACACACACACACACACACACACATATATATATATATATATATATATATATGTCATGTACAGATATACTTTTAAATATACTGTATATGTGTATATATATATGTAGAAGTGAATCACGAAAATTTGAAACGTGATGAATATATATAAAATAAAGACAAAATCACACGAAGGAAAGAGAAAGACTGGAGTGCTGCAGGGCCTTTCGACTGTCGTCCTTTACTTCGCAGACTGCTAAGTACAGGACGACAGTCGAAAAAAGGCCTCATAGCACTCCAGTGTTTCTCTTTCCTTCGTGGACTTTGTCTTTATTTATATATATATATATATATATATATATATATATATATATATATATATATATATATATATATATATATATATATATATATATATATATATATATTTACATATACTGTATAGCATGTGTGTGTGTGTGTGTATTCGGAAAGTTATTACAGACTTTGTTCATGGCACTGAAATAAATGAACCATTTTGGAAACGAAACTTCCATCCCAATTAGAAGTACTTACCGAATTTCACTCTAATTCTCCCGAAAAGTTGTATCATTTGCAAGTTTGCCGAGCGATTTTCCGAATGCCAGGCTCGGCAAAAGACTGATTGATTGATTGATTATTTGATCGAACTGGCGTTGCAACTGGAGGGAATGTGGTGGTGAGCAGCGCTTGGAGGGGAAACAAAAAAAAATGTAATTTTTGCCCTCCCTTCGAAAACTGGCGTTATTACTTTGATGTATAGGAATTGTATTTTCCAGTCCGCCAATTCATTATGAATCACTGGAAATTTATTTCGCCCTGGGCTTAAGCGCGCCCATTGAGGCGAATTCAATGTTTTAAATGCCAAATCTCATTGTTGATAATTTCGCTGTTGGTAATGCTTTTACTCATTTATTTAAGCTTTTTATGCATTGCTACTTATCCAATGCAGCGCGAAGGGACGCGTGCTTGAGAATATTATAAAATCCACGTCAGGAGGTGAGTGAAAACCGGGACTCTGAACAAGTACTTTCGTAGTTTATTCTACGATTTCAATTTCACACTTGAAAATGTAGAATAAACTACGAAAGCACTTGTTCAGAGTCCCGGTTTTCACTCACCTCCTGACGTGGATTTTACAATAATTACTACTTATTTATGTTTATTTGGCTAGTAGTATTTGTTATTTGTGAAATCCTGTTTGACCAAGTATAGAAAATTACAGATTATTTCTGAGCGACTAACCAGGCTGTTGGGGTTAAGAATTTGATCAATTCGTACTTTTTTCGAAAGCCAATATACCATTTTTTGTGGAATGAACATTCTGTTTTTACATTGCTGAATGTGTGCATGTGTGTGTGTATTTGGCGAATAATATTTGTTATCTGTGACACCGATGTGGCCAATATGGGAGAATTACGAATTATTTCAGTATGACGAAACCAGCCCTCTCATGGAGCTGCGAATAGGTCGACTCGTTCTGCTTACTTTGATTGGTAACATAGTCTGTCATTTCTATCCAGTAAGTATTCTGTGGCGTCGACGCGTCCCTCAAGATAGGTGAGGTTACGGGACGCTAAGTTTAGTTCCAATCAGTCTGAGAGGTTTTCGCATTCCCTGCTAAAAATACTTCAGCAGTCAGAGAAGAGTATGATGTCTCACGTTGCATTCCCTGCAATATTACATTTGCTCAGCTCCCTCTAATAAGTCATTGCTTTTAGTTTTCTGAAAAGATAACTATTGTGCCGGCTTTGTCTATCCGTCCATAAATTTTTCTGTCGGCACTTTTTTCTGTCCGCCTTCAGATCTTAAAAACTATTGAGGCTAGAGGGCTGCAAATTGGTATGTTGACCATCCACCCTCCAGTCCTTAAACATACCAAATTGCAGCCCTCTAGCCTCAGTAGTTTTTATGTTATTTAAGGTTGAAGTTAGCCATAATTGTGCGTCAGGAAACGATATAAGCCAAGCCACCACCGGGCCGTGGTTAAAGTTTCATGGGCCGCGGCTCGTACATCATTATATAGAGACCACCGAAAGATCGATCTGTTTTCTGTGGCTTTGATTATACGCTGTACAGAAAACTCAATTGCGCCGAAGAAGCCTCGGTGCATTTGTTACTTGTTTCTAATGTAATCGACGATAGGGAACTTGTAAGAATAGATTACTTGACTCCATGATAGGTCAGGTTTTGGGGAGTAAGAGTGGCTTTATCCTGAGGGATAATTTTCCCTTATTTTAAAGAATAAGGTGTCCAGCTTTATGTCAAGATTTGGGCGTGCAGTCACTAAAAGTTGTATGTCAGCCTTCACTTCGTTGACGAAAAGAAATTTAGGTTTTTTATGGAATTCATGTTTTTTTTGCATGAATTTGTATGTATACTGTGCATTCATTCGTAATGTAGGTTCATATAACAGTTTATTGAACTATCTGCTGTGCGGTTTCTTCAGAGTAATCCTTCAAGATACAAATCAGACCCACCTAGATTAAACCGGTGAAATTCTCTCTCTCTCTCTCTCTCTCTCTCTCTCTCTCTCTCTCTCTCTCTCTCTCTCTCTCTCTCTCTCTCGGTGACTTATCTCTCCGGCCAGAGAATCCTGGTCATATTAGCCAATCCACCAACTCTCACATACATTATCCACCCAATCCTGTCCTGCCGTTGGAAGGTATCACGTACAGACTGTAATCACTCTAATGCGTCCTTCTAATCATGATGATTAACCCCCTTCCCTACCCCCCCAACAACGCCCCCTTTCCGAAGTCCCAACGTCTTGTAGAGATTGACCCCGGCTCCTAATTAACCTTCTCTCCCCAGAAAACGAAAGAAAGAGTCGTTTACATTTCCGAAGGCTGTGCTTTATTTTTTTGCAGGTATTCCTTGGCTGTTGTTATTGCCCGTAGGTCTTATTTTTTTTTCCTCCCGTAGGATGCCGGCAGGATAAATAATAGCATTTTTGTAAATCTGTTTGGCGTGAAAATAGCCGTGCAGTTCGGGAACGGAGTTTGAGATTTCATACCCAACACTTTCGTTACAAGTAAGGAATATATATAATATATATATATATATATATATATATATATATATATATATATATATATATATATATATATATATAGAGAGAGAGAGAGAGAGAGAGAGAGAGAGAGAGAGAGAGAGAGAGAGAGTATATATATATATGTATATATATATATACATATATATATATATATATATATATATATATATATATATATATATCTGTGTACATATAATATTATATATATATATATATATATATATATATATATATATATATATATATATATATATATATTATATATATATATATACGCGAGTTTGTATCTCATACCAGGTTTATTTCCTAGAACAGCGAAAATTTTCTGCATAATTGTGCTCTCCATAATAACTTTTCTTCTTTTTTTATTGGGGGGGGGTTGTTAAGTTTTGTGGGTGCCTGGTGAGGGCGGGTGCTAAGTATTCCATAAGGTAAAACCCGTCGTTATTCTCATAATGACGACCATGACCAAATTTGTAGTCTGGTACCCCAAGACAAGGGAAGAAGCTCCCCTTAAGGAACAAACGGAGCGGGCAGTAAGCCACGAATCTCACTCAATGTACAAATCTCCTGTCATTGTACTGAAACATTCATCCGTACAAAGACGATCCCGTTCATTTATCCGCAACTCCAAGCACATTCACAGTTCCTTGAACACCCCTAATTGTCCGTCACACATACGTTAGTACTCTCATCTGCTCGAGAGACTACGTCTATAGAAAGTTATTCAATGTCATTTTATGCCTCTCGGGACAGCTAATCTCATTTCAAAAGGAGGGACACACGAATTGCTCGATTGTCCGGAAGTGTAGATTCCGGGTCTGGAAGTGATTGAAATTAAGTAGATTCTGGTGACTTTGGACAAGTCCTGGTTTGCCTGGTCATTGTAATTACTTCAGTTACGTATATGTGAATGCCGTAATTCAGTGGTGAAGCATTGTATTCAAGTTTGCAAGGTCCGTGGTTTTAATGCTGTAATCTGAAAGTGCTTTGGGCCTACTCATGATAGAGGCAAAAATATCGTTATGTTGAAATTATATTATGTATGCATGTATGTATGTGTGTGTTATGTATATATATGCACACATATACATATACATACTGTACATACATACATACATACATACATACGCACATCTGTATGTATGAAATGACAATTACTTCGGGGTGTTTGCACCTCTTATGACCATCGAATAGCCTCGAATCTAAAGTACTCCATCGCCCCCAAATTATCTAAATGTGGCGAATAGCCGCACAGGGAGAGCAAAAGCAGCCGCGGAGGAGAGCCATCAAAGCTTGTTGTCAGTCACAAACATGTCATCGGAACAAAGTCCTGAATACAGACGGTGATGAGGCAAAGTGACGGAGGCGGACTGTCAAAACAGAAGGGCGGTCCCCTCCTGAAGGGAAGCGACCGGCGTCGTAAAGTGAAGAACACCGTCGTCCTCCTTCCTCCTTTCTCCTTTCCGTCCCCATCTACCCTTGGGTAATAAAGCCATCGGTGCAATGCAGTCTCCCCTCTAATCACCAGCCGCTAATCACCAATCGCTAATCACCCTGCGCGAGTAATAAGCCCGGGTCCCTCCTCACACACACACACCTCTCTCTAATCATAACCTAGAGAGACATCAAAGGGACATCAAGGGGACATCAAGGGGGTGCCTTTGACTGACGTCAACAGACAGACATCCCCCGTGGAGCGTCCTTGGAGGAGCCAATAGTGAAGTGTTAAATTACGCTCATTCAAGGGTGATAAGCTACGTATACGCGGCGTATACCCTGAGAACTTGGCGCCGACACGGGAAGACGGTAATTAAAGTCCTGTGGGTGAGGAGTTTCTTATTTATGTGTCTTTCTAAGGATATTCGTTCTAAGGTAATTTTTAAAAGGTTCGAGAATACTTACGCGGTTATGATTGATAGGAACATGGGTGACTGCAGATTGATAAGTTGGAAAGTAGTTTACAGAGAGAGAGAGAGATATGTGCTTCAACTGTTTCCTTGAGAAGCCTTACAATAGGATTTGATAATAGAAGACCATATGAGAGAGAGAGAGAGAGAATGAATATGCTTCAGCTGTTTCCCCAAGAAGCATTACAGCAGGAATTGATGAGAGAAAATCATATGAAAGAGAGAGAGAGAGAGAGAGAGAGAGAGAGAGATATGCTTCAACTGTTTCCTTGAGAAGCCTTACAATAGGATTTGGTAATAGAAAATCATATGAGAGAGAGAGAGAGAGAGAGAGAGAGAGAATGTGCTTCAACTGTTTTTCTGAGAAGCCTTACAACAGGAATTGATAATAGGAAACCATATGAGAGAGCTAGAGAGAATGAATGTGCTTCAGCTGTTTCCCTAAGAAGCCTGAAAACGGGAATTGATAGAAGAAAATCATACGAGAGAGAGAGAGAGAGAGAGAAAGAGAATGGGCTTCAGCTGTTTCCCTAAGAAGCCTGACAACAGGAATTGATAGGAGAAAATCATATGAGAGAGAGAGAATGAATGTCCTTCATCTGTTTCCCTAAGAAGCCTTACAACAGGAATTGATAAGAGAAAATCATATGAGAGAGAGAGAGAGAGAGAGAGAGAGAGAGAGAGAGAGAGAGAGAGAGAGAGAGGCGATCGTGTCATTTTCCGTTTAAAAGCGAGAAAATATGCATTTTTCGAACGGCCGGAAACTTGGGATTTTGGTAGTAATTTATGAAAGTCAAGTTTAAAAGAGTGTCTCATTACTTATGGGGGCCATTAGTCTTTCAGACGCTGTGTAACTAAATACCTAATTATGCGACGTATAAAAAGTTACACCCATCAGTGTCTCGAGCGCTCAACTTATTTTGTAATCTGACTAGTAACAGGTGGACACCTTCGCTTGTTTTGTTTTTGTGATTTTCGGTTGCAATAAGCAAGTCTTTTTGGTTTTAATAGCCATCTGTACAGAAGTGTATAATTATCTATCTGTAATTTAAACACTGTGCGTTATATATATATATACTGTATATATATATATATATATATATATATATATATATATATATATATATATATATATATATATATATTTATATGTATATGTATATGTATATATATAATGTACATGTATATACACACTATATATATATATATAATATATATATATATATATATATATATATATATATATATATATATATATATATATATTATGTATGTATGTATGTATCCTGGTTCATCATGTATCCTTCCCTTGTAGTTCCAAGCTCTGGGTATCGTATCATGTTTTAGCAGAAACGAAAACGTAGAACATAGCTCCTGGTAAGGGAAGAGCAAAAGGTAGAGCTCCTGGTGAGGGAAGAGCAAAAAGTAAGAGTTCCTGCTGAGGGAAGACCGTGTCTGCAGAAGGGAATATATATATATATATATATATATATATATATATATATATATATATATATATATATATATATATATATATATATATATATATATATATATATATATATATACCTCAGAGGGCAGCCGGTGTCGGATCGCAAGATCCTTTGAGAGGACCATGGAAAACCCCTCTTGGAAGATTCATCAATCCTTGAATGCATGTTAGTTGTAGGGGAGGAGAGAGAGAGAGAAGAGAAAGGGTCGGTCATTTCCAGAAGTGGTGGAGGCGACTTTTCGATCGTTTTTCTTGCGTCCCTCGTGCGCAATGACGCACGTCATCCGTTTTCAGCAATCATGAGAGCCACAATGAGATTTTCCCCTCGCGTGCACGAGGTAGCGGATTGTTCTTCTTCTGTCATGGTTGTTTGAATACAGCTGCTTGGCGTCAACACATTCGCGGCATTCATCTCGTGCGCCGGATATGATCCTTTGTACCGTGGCCCCCGACTGTTTTAAATGCCGGCTGCATGTGTTTGATGGTACATCTCGTGTGCAATGTGGTGACATTTCATCTTACATTTTAACTGTAATCCAAACGTGCGTTTGCCAGATTGAATAATTTATTTGTATTAATTAATGTTAAGAGATTACCTTCATTTTTCTGAGATTTTTTTTTTTTCATCACAACCTTTCGGAAAACTTTTTTTCTTCTTAAATATGGTTTTTTTTTTTTTCATAAGAAGACCACACGTATGGCTTCATATGAATAATCATATGATGTCGCTTAGTTTCTTATCTTTTTTATATTATTTTTTTATATATTTTATATTTTTATTCTATGTTGCGATGAATTTTCACATCTATTTCCTATATTCTGCGTCGTTTGCAAACTAGATTCCATATACCGTTTTGGTCCAGTTATCTATGCAATAGCTGCGTTTTTTTTTTTTTTATTTCTTACCATACTACCATCTCATGTTTTGATTTGCATCCGTAATCGCCACTTTTTCATTGAGGCTTAATTTATTATTGTAATATGATTATAATACCGACAACTAGAGAATGTATGAAGATTGTTAGAGAAATGGGATAACTTTACACTCATGTTGTTTGAGGGTAAAGTCCAAAATAGAATACGAATACGGTTTAAAAAACAAATCAAAGCGGTCATGTTTGAAGTCCAAAGCAAGCGTGGCGTTACAATAATAATAGTTTTCTCAGGCCTTTTGATCCCATTTTGCGGCTATATTTTCTCTCTCTCTCTCTCTCTCTCTCTCTCTCTCTCTCTCTCTCTCTCTCTCTCTCTCTCTCTCTCTCTCTCTCTCTCATATATATATATATATATATATATATATATATATATATATATATATATATATATATATATATAGAGAGAGAGAGAGAGAGAGAGAGAGAGAGAGAGAGAGAGAAGAGAAATTAGCGGCAAAATGTGATTAAAGGCCTGAGAAAACTATTATTATTGTATATATATATATTAGACATGCATACATACATACATATATATGTGTGTGTGTGATTGTCAGTTGAGTTCATCAGGCTGTCATTTAATCATCCATCAATCAAGTCTTGTCATCTATCACAGGGTAATTTACCTTGTGCGGTATCGCTTCGCACGCAGGTTTTCTTGTCCTTCATGAAGCCTCATTTGCGTAATACGAATTTACATAATGAATTTGGCCGCGATGCGTGGGCTCTCTCTCTCTCTCTCTCTCTCTCTCTCTCTCTCTCTCTCTCTCTCTCTCTCTCTCTACCATATCTGTTGCCTTTTTGTCATGTGCCAGTCCTCGCAGAAGCAGGGTAAACATTATGAAACATCTGCAGGACATCACATGATGAAATGAACCTATTTTCTAACTGCAAGTTTCACAGTTAAATACAAAAGACTAAACTGAATTTATCACTACTTTATCATTACGAAGATGAAGCTAGAAATAAAAAAAGTCAAGTATACCTTAGTTTAACCAGACCACTGAGCTGATTAACAGCTCTCCTAGGGCTGGCCCGAAGGATTAGACTTATTTTACGTGGCTAAGAACCAATTGGTTACCTAGCAACGGGACCTACAGCTTATTGTGGAATCCGAACCACATTATAGCGAGAAATGAATTTCTATCACCAGAAATAAATCCCTTTAGTTCTTCATTAGCCGGCCGGAGACTCGAACTCGGGCCTAGGAGAGTGCTAGCCGAGAACTCGACCGATTCATCCAACGAAGAACTAAACAGTTGACGCTATGAAATAGATCTAAAAAGTGGCAGATGAAATTCCAGTGAAACTTGGATCGGATTTGCTTCTTAAGAGGAAGAGGAAATATGCTGTTTGTTGTTGCTCTTTTGTAAAACGGCAGAGGTTTAATAGAGTCTGCTGGTGTTGTTTTGCACTTC
>NC_089750.1:68239706-68242206 GCF_040412425.1 Macrobrachium rosenbergii
TAGAGAGGAGGAGGAGGAGTAGAGGTGGTAGGGGAGGGGAGCAGAGGTGGGTGGGGGAGGGATGAGGAGGCGGAGGAACTGAAGTTGGGGGATGGGGAAGGATTCGTGCCAACCACACTTCACTTTCTTCTCAGGTTCAGAATGACGACATGATTACCTAAAAGGAATTTCTCATTTTTTGGCGAAGATGGATCCAAAATATGTTATCG
The DNA here is from genome assembly GCF_040412425.1 of Macrobrachium rosenbergii. Lineage (NCBI taxonomy): Eukaryota > Metazoa > Arthropoda > Malacostraca > Decapoda > Palaemonidae > Macrobrachium > Macrobrachium rosenbergii. The sequence goes on from NC_089750.1 coordinate 68,239,916, forward strand.
GTGATATCTATATGTTAAAGGCGGGTAGAGGATGTAACGAGAGAGAGAGAGAGAGAGAGAGAGAGAGAGAGAGAGAGAGAGAGAGAGAGGGAGAGAGAGTAGAATTCGTACATGTCTGGACTAATAGAGTATATGTAAAAGTGGCTTTGCCACAAAAGATTCCTTTACTGGAAAATTGTTCATTGTAAAATATGGAGAAGGGAAAAATAAAGCACGTTCGAGTTAGTATACGTGAAGGCGGTATTCGAGAATGAAAATTAGATAATCAAAATGGAACATATCTTAAAAGAAGATTGTCAAGCTTGTCTTCACAATTGTAATAAAGTCCTCTAACATAACAGTAATGTGAATTCTTTAAAATCTTAATTAATAACCTGTCGCTGATAGACATGGCGAAAAAAGTAGTACAAGGGTTTTTAGAATTACCATTAAAGAACTATTAAAGACTATCGAGCGCAATAGTTAGCTTAGCTTGCAGAAGTCAGTTTCGATATTTGATGTCTTCAGGTGAACTGAAATGTCTGCACTTTACTGAATATGCTACATATCCATTCTGTCGTTTAATAAGCTTAATAGTGAATTAAAGCTCTGAGACATATGCCATTTTATGATTATTATCATAATTTCTAGACTCTCACAGCGCCCGTCCGCAAATTCCTGAGATGTATGCTAGTGCTTCACCAGCCCCGGTTTTTTGCCATGCCCCTAGGTTAGGTTAGGTTAGGTTAGGTTATGTTAGGTGGGTTAGGTTAGGTGGTTAGGTTAGGTGGTTAGGTTAGGTTGGGTTAGGTTAGGTTAGGTCAGAACCTCGACAGTAATTTGTGTGTGGGAAACATAATGAGATTATTTTAAAGAAAAATCTCTAGTTAGTTTTTAAGATATGACGTCCCAATTTTTTCAGGGAAAGGTCCCTTACTGAGTTGCATCTCGGGAAAATGCTGCCCGGCCGAAGGATTTGGTTTTAAATGTAAAGTGAAAAGTAGAGCAATTTAAGTTAAAGCTATTGGACAGCTTCATGGAAAGAGAACAGAGTGAGCGGATAGAAAGATAAGAAGGGCAGCGAGCAGTCCAGCTTTGGGGGAACATTTATCAACGTATACGGTTCACCTCTCAAGGCAAACTGTGAGTGGGACATCCCCTACGGGGTATATTCGCGACAAGTGAAATTCGGTGGGAGAAAAATGTCAGGCACGTAAACTGCATTTGGTGATTGAATTTCTAAAACTCAACATGTTTACACGGCTTTACCCTTAAGAGTTGCATTAACTGAATGGTGAACGTAGAAGGCAGATTTATAATTGAATAACATCTGAAAGTGGAGAGGGGTAGCGTGCTCAGTTGTCAGCTGTGTAAGTAAAATAGAAGTTAAAGGGGCTTGCATAATTTTATGAAAAAAAAAATTAATAATGGATTTATATATTTTGGTGTTAAAAAAAAACAACAGCCAAGGGTGCTTAGCATCCTTGCTGAAACGAAAATGAACAGGCGTTTGTATACCTGTATGCCAGCATAATAGCTTTTGTGTCAGTAAATGTAAATCCCAGTAAACAGAATGTATATAAAACGCCAAGAAAAACACAATAGCTTTTTGTGTCAGTAAGTATAATCATTTACTTTCACGCAAACGGAATGTAAAATAAAATGCTGAGAAAACAGAAGTAACAACAGGTGTTTGCTAAAACAAGAGCCCACCAAGAAAATAATGCCACAAGTAAAAAGAAAGAACTTTTGTTTATCTCCTATTCTCCTGTTCATTTCTCCGTTTCCCTTCAGGTAAAGGGGATATTTATGCCAGCCTCATTACCTCCCAGTTAAGCAGGTGATTAGAGCTCCGTCAATTAAAGGAACAAAGGGCGCCTCCGCCGAGTATATCATCGCGTAGGGCCGACGGCGGAAGAAAAATGGGGATTACGGCCCGGGCCACATTTTACGGTCGGACCCGAAAGTACGATTTCGTTAAGAATTATATCAATATTTTTTTTTCCCAGCCACCTACCGGGTATATATCGGGGTATTGGTTTTCTTTAAGTACTGATATAGTCGTAGTTTGGTTTCTTTATATTTTGTTCTACTGTGTCGAGAATGTTTTTATTTTTGGGGGGAATGTAATGTTTTTTTATTTAATTGTATATTTTTATTCTATCTAGGGATTATGGGTTCTGTAATGCCAAAAACTGTTGCACGTAAGATAAAATCACGTAAGGTAAAAAGCTTAATACCAGGAAGCTTTTGCATATTGGCAACATTCTATTATAAACACAAAAGTAACGCGGTATACATATAACGTGGAA
>NC_089750.1:68244706-68254706 GCF_040412425.1 Macrobrachium rosenbergii
ATATCTGTATATATGTATCTTTCCTTTAACCCATTCATTATCTAGTATCGTATATTTATAGTAAAGTTTATCACACACATACCTTCATTATCTAGTATCGTATATTTATAGTAAAGTTTATCACACGCATGCCTTGAGTGTTTTATTATAACACTTTGGGTGTATATGACTACAAAGTTATAAATATGCTGTAGGATGCATGTATGCTTATTTTTCAAATGCTTGTTAACCCTGTTGCATTATTTACTCCGCTCAAGATGAGACATACCTTTTGTATATATTTTCAGATATAATTCCTTAACGTCTGAGTGAATTGAAACTGTAACAACAACATCAAAAACAGCTACCCTACACCAGACTAACTAACCTCTCTCTCTCTCTCTCTCTCTCTCTCTCTCTCTCTCTCTCTGAGCTGACCATTCTAAGGCTCTTTACTGTGCTCTTGGGCAAATTGAGTTCTGGGCTTAATGGGAGGCCCTGTTTTGCTGCTAGTGGGCTGTATTGCCTGACTTTTGAGGGGTTGGGGGTGGTGGGGACGGGGTTTGTTATCCTCCACTTCTCCCTCCCTCCCCCACCTCCCAACGTCGTTTATTTAGATGGTCAGCAGATTAATGGATACTATCGGTTTTTAATCCCTCTGTAAATTGGTTATTAAATCGAGATATGGAATGCTGTTTATGGAAATTGGATTTCGACTCCTTTTACTAAATGATTAATTTATTGTGGTGGATTTTTAAAGTCAGTTGTGGGATGAAGTATTATTTGTGTGCAGGAGCCTTAGCTCATGACTACATTTTTTGTTTTATTTAATTCGCAAGCTTGGGGTTTTTTATATTCTCACATTCAGGAAAGAAATATCTAAAACTGTATTTCTATTTGGTAAGTTGCATTTCTGTTTGTGGAAGAGGATGGTTATAGCCATCCCTCTCCTTCCATTCATACACAAATGTATATTTTCCTGACAACTTTGTTTGCACTCTTGGTATTGCTTTCAAATTTTTTTAAAGGAAGGTCATTATTCATGTTTACGATCACTGTTAGATAAGAGGGATTTCTTACCATTATATAATGTAAAAAAGATGCTGTAAGGTCATACCGTAGGTTATGATACCAAGTCACCGATAAGTAAGGGTAGATATTGATTCAAGATCATCTGAGCAAGTAAAAGGTAAAAAATGATAATTAGGATCAACGTTCAATATAGTGTTTGTTTTTTTAACTGACACATTACACTGTCATTCCTAAATATTTTTCATCCGAATAGTGAAGATATTATGTTTCTGCATCCAGCATTAATAGGTTCAAATTTGCCACCAATACATTTCTATTTTTTGCGCAATATGTACTTTAGCAGGCGTTGTGTTGAATGGTTACACTATTATTGTTTTTCTTACTTGGTCTATGAAAGTTTCATTCCTCTCTCCATATGAGTAGGGTTCTCCTTCTGTATAATAATAATAATAATAATAATAATAATAATAATAATAATAATAATAATAAAATGCTGTAAATCGAGAGAGATTTTAAGTGTTCACATTTTTATCTCCCAAGGTGTAACTACATCACAAACCCTCTTTGCTAGAAATCAATCAATCAACCAGTCCAACCAGCATACAGTAGGTTATGAGCGCACAGGCATTTTCGGTAGTCGCGATTTTGGTGGTAGACATTGGCTGAGAAATTAAACCCACCTGTTCTCATGGGAGAGCGCTCATGAATTATCCCCGTGGCGGTGGGCCAAAACAGAATCACTCCTAACCCATTTTCGGACCGTCGCCGCAACAAGCGATTTCAGTGGCTGAATGAGGGATGGGTTCTGTTCATTTGTGTGAGGTAGGTGCACAAGCCATTTTCCTGTTTCTCAGCCATTACGTTTTTGGGCGATGAAAAATTCTCTCTCTCTCTTTTATATATATATATATATATATATATATATATATATATATATATATATATATATATATATATATATATATATATTATATATATATATATATATATATATATATATATATATATATATATATATATATATATATATATATATATATATATATATATGAATGCCTTTTTGTAGCCCAGGCCCTTAAAAGAAAACAAGAAGTAAAAGTCACTTACTGGCCCTAGTAAAATAGTAAAATAAACCTATCACACTTAATGTCATAGTTACTTCCTCATTAGATGAAAAATATATTTTGTTGGGTAGTCTCTTCTATCGGTGCTCATTTCCTCATGGTAGCGTCTTGAGGTCAAGTTGCTTGTGTATTTAAGTGCCACGATTTGTCCAGAGTGTTTATTTCATCCAGAAATGCAGGCAGTCTCTTGGGATGTGATCTCATGGCGTTCCCAATGGTAAAGAACTGACCCCTTAACAATATTTGGGTAACAAGTGGATTGCACTCGGTACTGTCCATTATACGCCTTTTTCTTTTTTTTATTTTTTTAATAATTAAACTGATGCTACCGCTGAGAGATTTATCTTGAATTGATAAGTGGCTGACAGAAAAAATTGTTCTTTCGCACTCAAATTGAAAAAAGTCTTTGGCTGTTATGCTACTGAATCGGTCGCCACCAGAAACGCACCTGTGCACGCGCACACTTTTATGGTAGGAATTCTTCGAAAAGTATTACTGTTCTATATTTATTTTATACGGAAGGGACCAGCTTTACTTCTGTTTCATCTCCCAGGGCAACAAACCCTCCGGTTACCTCAGCCAATCTCGCACATCTATTGAAAATCTAGTAAAACGTTCCACTTTTCCAGCAGCCAAAGCGGGAACCGTAATCTTCCAACTTGAGCCGCCCGACCAACCATCTAGAGAGCAACAGACTTTTCTTCTTTTATGAGGACCATAAACTTCTCCTTACTACACCCATACACTAATGGAGAAATAAGGAGATTTTAGGCTGGAGATTTACTCAGGAAGAAGATTGAGCAACAAACATGTGGGAGAGGTAATGGAAACAGAAGCGGACGTGATTATGGGGAAAGGTCTGGTTGTAGGTGATAGACATGGTTTGAAGAGTACAGTTAGGGAGATAGATATGGACAGATGTATACATGCGCAAGTACAAGATGTAGACTTCACTGATCTTCAACCAAAACGTTTTTATTTGTTTTCGTGTTTCGTCGATTGTTCGCATCATTTCACTATTATTTGGACCATGTCATTGCTATGGGAGTATGTGTGGTAGGTGAATAGCCCTTTAGAATTTATTGAATGATTTTATTATATAAAATGCACCAACACAAGTACTTCCAATGAAACTGTTTCATTATAGAGAGTAATTTGGTCTCAGAAGGCCTAAATGTATACCATTACGACTTAACGTTTTTTTTGTTAAATGGAATTATCATCTACTTTGAATTTAATATCTGCATTTTATTTTAAATGTTTGGTGTAAGTGAAAAAATGCTAAGTGGACGAGTGTAAAACTTGGATAAGAGAAGTCACTGGCTACTTTCCTTAGTATAGTATCTCTCTCTCTCTCTCTCTCTCTCTCTCTCTCTCTCTCTCTCTCTCTCTCTCTCTCTCTCATAGCCTCTCGTGTTTTTAGGGGCACTGCTGCTTCCCCTCACTTCAAACGAAGACGCCCCTTCCACTCATTCATTATTCAATAAAACCAAAACGACTGGATATAAACTCGCTATTATTGGCTATCCGTTGTGATCCTTCCCTCCGATGGACGCATAAATCCGTTTTACGATAATTACGTCCAATTGATTATGAATTTCGCCCCTCGATGAACCTCGCCAGGCCCCAATAACTTTCTTTTAATAACGATAAACCCGTGTTGGGAAGCGGTGTGCTGCTGGGAGAAGGGAAGGCAGAGGGAGAGGAATGAAGGAAGGAGGAAGAAGTGGCCAGGTTCATCTTGCTGCTACGAGGAAGAAGTAGTGGAAGAAGAGGCTTCTTCGGATGATGCAGATGTAGAGGGGAGAGAGAGAGAGAGAGAGAGAGAGAGAGAGAGAGAGAGAGAGAGAGAGAGAGAGAGAAAGAAATAAAAAAAGGTAGACGAAAACATTAAAGAAAATGAGGATACCAGTTGACAAAAAATTATGTACTATGTGGGCATGTATACATATATATATATATATATATATATATATATATATATATATATATAGATATAGATATAGATATATACAGTATATATATATATATATATATATATATATATATATATATATATATATATATATATATATATATATATATATATATATTTATTTATTTATTTATTTATATATATGCATAGGGAGAGAGAATTAAAAGAGAGGTGGGGAGGGACTCATCTGTATAAATGAGTAGACCAGTCAACTAGACAGCTTAGGCATGTAGTTAGTGCTTGAGAGAGAGAGAGAGAGAGAGAGAGAGAGAGAGAGAGAGAGAGAGAGAGAGAGAGAGAGAGAGAGAATATCTTCCGCTCATGTGCGGATGTTAAGACGAAACTCAAAGAACGTGGCAAGGTGTTTGATGCGATGTCGTCTCTATTCAAGAGTCTTCCTCCCAATGGGATTGTTCAGAGGACCCCCTACCCCTTCCCCCACCACCCCCTCCCCCACCCCTCCAGCATGCGCACGCCATCAGGCACGCCAAAAGAAATGGATAAGTCGGTGCCTGTGACTCTCTTCCGAATTAGGGTCGTCTCTCCGAGGCATCATAAGTATCTGGATGGACCTCTCGGGCCGTCCTGGAAAGTGTTAGTTTTCTCATCGTCGGATTTTTTTATGTCTTTTTTTTATTTTTTGTTCTCTTGATTGTCTTCTGGTTTGTCCGTTTACGCTTGTTTTGAATCCCTCTCCTGTTTCTCTCATTGCTGTTTGTCTGTTGGTGTGCGCGTGAGTAGGCCTGCTCTCTCTCTCTCTCTCTCTCTCTCTCTCTCTCTCTCTCGTTATTAGTATCCTGTTTTTTCCTGTGCCTGGAAGGCTACAAATTATATGTCATCTGACATAAATATTATACATATTATACATATTATATATATATATATATATATATATATATATATAAATATATATATATATATATATATATATATATATATATATATATATATATATGCGTGTGTGTGTGTATTTATATATGTATATATATATATGTACATTGTATTTATAATTATATAGATTATATATATATATATATATATATATATATATATATATATATATATATATATATATATATATATATATATATATATATATATATATACTAAGTTGACATTGTTTCCTTCCATCCCGCACACTTGCACCTAAACAATCAAACAAACAAACAAACACACACACACACACGAACGCGGACAACTCAACATTGATGTACTCATTCATAATGTATGATGGCACTCGTGTTCATCCACTTCACCTCTTTTGAATACAATTAACAAGAATGTTTCGGTGTTCGTAGCGGAAGCATTCTCTTTGAGGTGAATGAATGAGTAATGTGTGTGTGTGTGTTTGTATATTTGTAAGAGAGAGAGAGAGAGAGAGAGAGAGAGAGAGAGAGAGAGAGAGAGAGAGAGAGAGAGAGAGAGTGGTGGGTAGAAGAACCAAAGTAATAATTTAGATAGAGAAAAAGTAGATGGACGGCAGAATAGAAATAATTATTGAGAGAGAGAGAGAGAGAGAGAGAGAGAGAGAGAGAGAGAGAGAGAGAGAGAGAGAGAGAGAGAGAGGATGTGGATAGCGTAACCGAACTAATGTTTCAAATAGAGAGAAAGTAGAGGGACAGCAAATAGAAATAATTATTCAGAGAGAGAGAGAGAGATAGAGGGGTGGGTGGTGGATAGCGGAACCGAACTAGTAATTCAGATAGGGAAAAAGTGGAGGGACAGCATAATAGAAATAATTATTCAGAGAGAGAGAGAGAGATAGAGGGGTGGGTGGTGGATAGCGGAACCGAACTAGTAATTCAGATAGGGAAAAAGTGGAGGGACAGCATAATAGAAATAATTATTCAGAGAGAGAGAGAGAGAGAGAGAGAGAGAGAGAGAGAGAGAGAGAGAGAGAGAGAGAGAGAGAGAGCGGTGGATAGCGGAACCGAACTAATATTTCAGATAGAGAGAAAGTAGAGGGACAGCAGATCAGAAATAATTATTCAGAGAGAGAGAGAGAGAGAGAGAGAAATAGAGAGGGAGAGTAAGTGAATAGCAGAACAGAAATAATTATTCAGAGAGAGAGAGAGAGAGAGAGCGAGAGACAGAAATAGAGAGGGAGAGTAAGTGAATAGCAGAACAGAAATAATTATTCAGAGAGAGAGAGAGAGAGCGAAGGCGAGAGACAGAAATAAAGAGGGAGAGTAAATGAATAGCAAAACAGAAATAGTTATTCAGAGAGAGAGAGAGAGAGAGAGAGAGAGAGAGAGAGAGAGAGAGAGAGAGAGGAAGTGGTAGATAGCAGAACCGAACTAAAATTCAGAATGAGAGAGAGAGAGAGAGAGAGAGAGAGAGAGAGAGAGAGAGAGAGAGAGAGAGAGAGAGATCCATATTCTGAGTCTTATATTTTATGAAATCGCAACATGACCACATTTAACTTTCCCGATGACAATTGCATTATTAGGAAAATTTCGGCCCCTTTTTCCGATTTAATCTCGTTGCATTTCATTTGTTTTATTCCTCGTGATTAAATTTTTTTTTATTTTACTAATTTCGTTTGAAGTTCTACAATGTCCTTTTTTTTACAATTTTTATCCCAATGCGGTTCTCATTTTATTTTTTGCTCAGTTCTTGTTCATTTCAGAAGGTATGTAATGCGATATATATACATATGTATGTTGTATATAATGTATGTGTATATAGATATATATGTATAGAGAGATACAGTATATGTGTATACTTATATATGTGTGTATATAAATAAAGGCAATGCCTTTATTTATATATTCATCACGTTCCATATTTAAGTGATTACATATGTGTACATGTACTGTAGATATATGCATATACTGTATATAAATAATATATATATATATATATATATATATATATATATATATATATATATATATATATATATATATATATATGTTGTAGTTTTATGTATAGTTGCGTCAAGTTAAATTCCTGAAGTTGTATAACCATCATACTTGACTGTGACTGAATTTCGTAATTATCACTATTTGTCGGTGTTACGACACGGAATCCCATGTCTTTTCTGAGTATGAAATTACCTTTTTTAGTTTTCTGTAAAAGAAAACTATTGTGCCTGCTTTGTCTGTCCGTCCGCACTTTTTCTGTCCGCTCTCAGATCTTAAAAACTACTAAGGCTAGAGGGCTGCAAACTGGCATGTTGATCATCCACTCTCCAAATCATCAAACATACCAAATTGCAGCCCTCCTAACCTCAGTAGTTTTTATTTTATTTAAAGTTGAAGTTAGCCATAATCGTGCATCTGGCAACGATATAGGACAGGCCACCACCGGATCGTGGTTAAAGTTTCATGGGTCGCGGGTCATACAGGATTATACCGAGACCACTGAAAGATAGATTTATTTTCGGTGGCCTTGATTATGTCCTGTAACAGCTGTACAGAAAACTCGATTGCTCCGAAAAAACTTTGGCGCATTTTTTACTTGTTTTTTGTGTGTGTTTGGAACACATATTTATCCTTTATTCTGAATATGGATTTGCCATTTTTCTTGTGAAACAGAATTTTCCTGTATTCTGAATATGGATTTGCCATTTTTCTTGTGAAACATATTTATCCTGTATTCTGAATATGAATTGGTTATTTTTCATGTGAAACATATATTTTATCCGGTATTCTGAATATGAATTTGCTATTTTTTATGTGAAACAGAATTATTCTGTATTCTGAATATGGATTGGCCATTTTTCAAGTGAATCGTGTACTTACTCTGTATTCTGAATATGAATTTGCCATTTATTATGTGAAACATCGTTTTAGCCTGTATTCGGAATATGGATTTGCCATTTGTATGTGAAACATATTTTCATTCTTTATTCTGAGTATGAATAGGCCACTTTTCGCGTAAGACATATATTTATCCTGTATTCTGAATATGAATTGAGCATTTTTTAAATGAAACATTTATCCTGTATTCTAAATGTGAACTGGCCATTTTTTATGTGAATCACATATTTATCCGGTATTCTGAATATGAATTGGCCATTATAATTGTGAAACATATACTTTTCAGGATTCTGAATATGAATTGGCCATTTTTCATATGAATCATTTATGCAGGCAACCGTTTTCACATTTACCCTCATAGCGCCGTTCTTGAAAATCCCGTTGTCTTCTTTATTTATGCGAAATGCCGCGAATACATACAAAAGGCCACGAAATACCTCAGACAATAAATCCTCCTTTTTTTTTTTTTTTTTTTAGTTTTCCCAGAGTGCGAGAAGAATTATGAAGAAAATAACAGGAGGAAATTCCACATCAATCACCCGCCCGCGACGCCACGAGCGAATGTAATTTTCATACCCTTGGTTCTGCTGCGTAACAAAAAGGTAAAAAAAAAAGAAAAAGAAAAAAGAAAAAGATGTTCCCGCCATAATCATCGGTGAATTTTGGGCGCCAACGGAAACCGTGGATCTTCTTTTAATCACTTCTGTATTATGCAATCCGATTTTTTTTTTTGTGGTCGGTAACTCTTCAGTGAGAGGGAGAGAGAGCGAGAGAGTGGAAGGAAACAAGAGGAGAAGAGGAGGATGAGGAGAAGAAAAATGACGAGGAGGGAAAATGGAGTGAAGGAGCACAGAGAGAGAGAGAGAGAGAGAGAGAGAGAGAGAGAGGCGGTTGGTGTATGCACAGGTTGCAAAGACATTCGCTTAAGTTAGGGAAAAATTAATTTTTTAAAGAAAAAAAATTTGTACCATAGAAAGCGTAACCAAACAAAAAGATAAAATTCCCGAAGAGTAAAATGAAAAAAAGAGATAAAAAAAGAGAAGTTCCGTTCAGGTAATCGCCGTGTCTTGGGAGGGTTCGCGGATGAGAACTAAAGAGGAGGGTATGGAGGGGAGGGGTTGAGGGAGTGGAGTAATGGTGAGGGTGGAGTAGAGTGGTGATGGCACGAGTGTCCGGATGAGTGGGAGGGAGTGTGAGTCCGCGGGACCAATTCTATTCACGGTGGCCGTTCTTGCGAGTACGGTATAGAGTTGTTGACGAGTGAATACGTATCCGACCGACTTAAAGCTGTGCTTGTCGTCATTATCTCTACAAAAGTCGTGGTGTCTGTCGAGAGGGGTTGGGGAGGTAGGGGGAGAGAGAGAGGGAGGTAGTTGTTTAGAAAAACCTCCTTCGGGTAGGCTGGCCACGTTGTTTCGGGGGTGGCATTGAATAGCTGACCTGTATTTTTGTCATCGAGAACTTCGCTGTTGTTTCCGTCATTTTGTCTTTCCATTGCTTTTTCCTGAGTTTCCCCTCCGAGGATCAGTTTCCGAGTTTCTCTCCTAGGCTCCTAAGGATGATTCTCAGAGTCTCGCCTTTCGAGGATCGGTCTCAAAATTGGCCCGGTGAGGATTAGTCTCGAAATTGTCTTCGAGAGGATTGGTCTTTGAATTGCCTCTGTGAATATTCTCTGTATTGTCCATTTAAGGATTTGTCTTTAAATCGTCCATTTGAGGATTAGTCTAAATTGTCCCTATGAGAATTAGTCTCTAAATTGTCCCTTGCGAGTATTAGACTAAATTGGCCCAGTGAGGATTAGTGTCTAAATTGGCCAAGCGAGGACTATCCTCTAAATTGTCCCTTGTGAGGATTAGTCTCTAAATTGTCCCTTGTGAGGATTAGTCTCTAAATTGGCCCTTGTGAGGATTAGTCTCTAAATGGGCCCAGTGAGGATTAGTCTATAAATTTTGTCCTTAAAGATGATTCTCTCAAGCCGCCTCCTGAGGGCCATTCGTTGTGCTTCAGCTTCTAAGGAGCGATATAGAAAATCCCTTCTAAGGACCATTTTCTAAATTTTCCGTCAAAGGGCCATTCACTGAATTTCCTCTTAAGAGGACTAGTCTCTAAATTTTCTCGTCTATGGA
>NC_089750.1:68259706-68264706 GCF_040412425.1 Macrobrachium rosenbergii
AGCGAATTTTCATTTCATGAACTTAAACCCCCTCTCTCTCTCTCTCTCTCTCTCTCTCTCTCTCTCTCTCTCTCTCTCTCTGGTATATGAAGGTATACATTTTGACAGGATGCTGATAAATCTCTCTCTCTCTCTCTCTCTCTCTCTCTCTCTCTCTCTCTCTCTCTCTCTCTCTCTCTCTCTCTTTCTGGCATATGAAGGTATACATTTTGACAGGATGCTGATAAACCTCTCTCTCTCTCTCTCTCTCTCTCTCTCTCTCTCTCTCTCTCTCTCTCTCTCTCTCTCTCTCTCTCTCTCTCCTTCCTTCAAGTGCTTGCCCAAAGTATCCACTCTATTTGTTTACGATTATTCCTGGTCTCGTTCAGATCCACCTGAGGTTTCCTCTCTCCCCCTTATTTATCGAATATTTAAGCTTCCATAAAAGTATAGATTGGCGAGGGCGTTTTTCCCTGTCATGTCAATGGCCCTCGAGGATTGGGCGTGAGGGCTCTGGGCAAATATGTGGGTGTATGAACGCATACTTGTGTATCTTTTAAGTGTATTTGCTCCCCCGAAAGTTTTTTTTTTTTTTTACCGCGAAGTTGAATATCACAAATTCAACTCTTTTTCGCTTTTCGTTCCTCTTTTTTTTTATTTTATTTTGGTTACGTAAAGTTTATTTAGATGCACTATTTCGTTTTTCATTTATTTTATATTTACTCAGTCTCTGTGGTCTTTTTTTTTATTTATCTTGATCTTTCTCCTTTTATCTCATAGTTTCATCCCATTTTTTTTCTACTCCATCGTTTCAATATTGTTTGTGTATTTTTAGTCTTTTTATGGGATTTAGCTATTTTCCTCTGTATATATATTCTCTCCCTTGATTTTTGTATTTTTTATTATATTCTGTTTCATCGGATTTGCGTTTTCCACCATTCATTTCACGGCGTTGAAAATCCTACATATAGTTTTCCAATTGACGTTTTTTGAAAGCGGGGAGTTCCCGTTATAGATTAAAATAATGATAATAGGTCTCACATTCACTGTCTTCATTATCCTTGATTCTTTGTGCTAGAATGTCTCTGGTGAATGGTGTGATAGCGTCTTCCAATATATTTTATTTAGTACTTTATACGTTTTATTGTTATGTCCTTTGGGATTGTAACTGAGAACGCTACTGCATATGCAGTGTATGTATATATGTAGATATGTATTTCTGCTGACCATCAGTTATTACTTTTATTTTTAATTCGCATGCAGACTGAACAATTTTATTCCCTTTTTTTTTTTTTAACTACAAAGCTGGTTATGACCTCATAATCCTCGATTCTAGGAAGATGAGAGATTAACTTGTGGTGTTTATTTTGTAATCTTTTCTTATGTAGTTGTAAATTGATGCCTCTTTGCTGAGAAATATACCCTGAAATAGAATGACAGAGGCTTGTCCGTAAGTTACTGAAGACTGACTGAATAACTTCATTCCATTGAAAAGTCCCTTTGGCAAGGAAGCTTTCATTGTCAGAAAATTGGTTGCCACGGAAACTATCTCACCACTCGTCTGATTTCTCGAAAAAGTTAATCATTCCGACAAGATCGTCTGATTAAGATATCGGCCAAGTTTCATCGAGCTCTGCTCAAGCGTTCGGCGTTCGAGCTCTGTCCAGCTTTCACTGAACTGCTTCGATTTCTCTCTTCTTCTTCGACTTTCTCTCTGATTCCACCGCGTCCTCTCGAATAAACATTTTCTTGGGGCTGGACATCTCCGCGTGGGATGTCTGAATTCCAAAACTGTTTGACAAAGAAACGAGGCCAGTGGGAAATCGAGTGTGGCTGTGTTGTTCCTGGGAGAGAGAGAGAGAGAGAGAGAGAGAGAGAGAGAGAGAGAGAGAGAGAGAGAGAGAAGAGATAAGTGAAGAAATATTTGAAGCTTTAAGAATGTTTATAAATATTTCGTTGCTAGATTTTATTGCTTTTATTAACATACATAATTTGTACATAATTTGACACTGAGTACCTGAGCGTCAAGCATTCATGTATTAATAATAATAATAATAACGCGAAATTATTCTTTATATGCCAGTAATAATAATAATAATAATAATAATAATAATAATAATAATAATAGTTAAATATTTGAAGGAACGCTGTCTGTTTAATGTGGTATTCTTGATTTCTAATTGAGAAATGATCTTGTTAGTAATACATTCTTGAGAGAGAGAGAGAGAGAGAGAGAGAGAGAGAGAGAGAGAGAGAGAGAGAGAGAGATCCCAACAGCAAAATAATCGTGTCCCCAAAATAAAATCTTAATCGAATAAAATAAATAAAACTTAACAACTTTCCCAGTGCATGCTCTATCGCCCATTAAAATACACAAAGGAAAAATAACAGACCAGAAAACTCCGAGAATATACGTAACGGACCTGAGGCTCACGATCTGAACCGATAACCAACTTGCTTTGAAAGAAAACCTGAAAAATCCTTTTCTCTCTCTCTCTCTCTCTCTCTCTCTCTCTCTCTCTCTCTCTCTCTCTCTCTCTCTCTCTCTCTCTCTCTCTCGCGTGTTTTCCCACTGTCACGTGTTTATTGGAAAGCAGTTTCGTTTTGAATATATATACTGTATATGTATATATGTGTGTGTTTATATATATATATATATATATATATATATATATATATATATATATATATACATTATACATATATATATGTATATATATGTTTATTTATTTATATTTACATTAATATGAGGTATATTTTTTGTCAACTGGTCTCCTCTGTTACTTTAATGCTTTCGTCTTTTATCATGATTCTTCCTCCTCCTCCTCCTCCCTCCTCCTCCTCCTCCTCCTCCTCCTCCTCCTCCTCCTCCTCCTCCTCCCTCCTCCTCCTCCTCCTCCTTCCTTCTTCTTCTTCTTCTCTCTCTCTCTCTCTCTCTCTCTCTCTCTCTCTCTCTCTCTCTCTCTCTCTCTCTCTCTCTCTCTCTCTCTCTGGCTGGCGCGTGTTCTCCCACTGTGTCGTATTTATTGGAAAGCAGTTTCGTTTTGAATCACGACGAGAACTTCCACTTACGTTTTATTTAAAGAATACTCGGCGGATACAGATCCTATTTTTATGTGGGACTCCCGTGCCTCGGGATGGCTCTCCAGTCAGTGGGTGCCATTGGCGCCCGTTTCTTGATATTTGTGTGGGAATAATACACACTTTTATATATCCCCGAGGAGGACGCGTCTACTCAGACACGGTTGCATGCGTGTGTACGCGGGTGATGGGACTTGCGTGGTTCTTGCAAAGTTTAGGGAACGTGTGTGTGTGTATGTGTATATATATATATATATATATATATATATATATATATATATATATATTTATATATATATATATATATATATATATATATATATATATATATATATATATATATATACGGAATAAAATACTCATTGCTGAAACTTGAAACAAAGATATATACAGTATATAGCTTAACCACACACAGTACATATACATATATATTTATATATATATACTCGTATATATACATGCGTGCATACATCTATATATATATATATATATATATATATATATATATATATATATATATATATATATATATATATATATATATATATATCTTTGTTTCAAGTTTCTTTCAGCAATGAGTATTGCATTCCGTGAAAGTTAATATAACAGGTTGTGGTCTTTTAAGATTCTCTCAGGGTACATTATTTCTCATTTCGAAATAATGGTAAATGGGCTGCGTCTGTGGTTGCCATTTCTTGCATCTGTTTTTATATATTTTGATTCGTAAGATTATCGGCTTTTCATGAAGTAAGGGAAGTGGGAGGGGGCGGATTTTTTTGTGAAAAATTTTATCTCACAAACTGACTTCAAATCTACATTCTGCCTTCTTAGTCTGCTGATCATTCCAAAATTACTATTAGTTATCTCTTTGGGGTTCTCGTTTTATTTTCTTTTTTTTATTCTGTTTTGGCATTAGAGGGGAAATTTTGTGTTTAGTATTTTGATATGAAATTTGTTCAGATTCGGAATTGATCAGCTGATTGTATGGAGAAATTAATTATTTTTTGATAATCGTCTTTGACAAATATTCCTTGTACAGAATGTAGTGAGGAAATTGCCATATGTTCACTGAAGGGAAATGTTATATATAAAATTTTAACAAATCTTTTTCTGATTTTTTTCTACCTTATTAGACATGTTTCAAGATGTAAAAAGGTAACGTCTTTTGGTTATATGATCAGCTAAAAAAAGTTCATAATATGCAGTCATAAAAAAGTGCATAATATGCAGTCATAAAATTCTCAGGTATTAATACATAAAATAGTTACAACTGCTCAAAAAAAAAACTTCCCAAAATGTGTTTTAACAGAAACGCTCCCGACAAAACGCAAGCAAGCACTCGAAAGGTCCGAAATCCACGATTCAGGAAAAAAATAATAAAAGACAATTCCGGATTACAAAGCTTAAAGCATTAATCTCTCCATAAGCGAATAGTGCTTTGCCCGTCCCCGGAGGCATTGGCGGGGCCTACGCCCCCCCCTCCACCTCCCACTTCCCACCTCCTTCAGAGACCTCCTCCTCCTCCCGTCCCATCTCTGTTTCCAGCGTTTCATCCACTCCAAAGGCCATCCCTGTAAAACATGGCGAAAATGAATGTGAGAATGGGATTATTCAGTGTCTCCCTCTCAAGCGACAGAGTTGAATTATCATCCGATGCTTGTGTGTATGTGTGTGTGTGTGTGTGTGTGTGTTTTCCCCGTTTTCGTTCCGTGTGGGGTTTAGTCCCGGATTAAAACGACCTCTCGTTTTCTGGGAGTGGCATTAAATCGGATATATAAATTTTTTTCTTATTTACTTTTCATTTTTTTCGGTTTAGAGATTTTGCATAAATTTTGTTGGTCGATGTATTTTTTCACCCGTTTTTTAATGCTTGCCTTTGTCGGACATCTTTTTCATTTATCGACAATTTTTTTTTTTTTTTTTTTAGAGATTTTGGATAA
>NC_089750.1:68267206-68274706 GCF_040412425.1 Macrobrachium rosenbergii
CGTAAACTCTTCGCTAAAAGATATTCTGTTCGGCAACATTCTCTAAGTTCTGTTTTCGTAGAACATCCTGTAATCGCCTTGAGCGCCTGTGCCGTTAGAACAAGTGCGTGCTACTCGATTCGTACATTCCTCTGGAAGTAAATTTGTGCAGCAGTCTTCCTGGTTTTTATTGATGCAGATGGTGTGAAATTTGGGAGAGCTTTGAATGGTGCTTGAAAATAGCACACGGTAGAGTTTGAAATTTTTGTACCTCTTTTGGTGTTCGCTTCTCTGTTTATTGAGTCAGCGTGTTTTTTTTTTAGTCTGTTCTATTCAGCTTCTCTTCTCCTCTCCCTGTTCTCATTTTTCGTAGGTGGAGATTCTTCTTAGTGGGCGCTTGGTCAGTAAGTTGAGTATATATCAAGATATGTTCTTGTTTAGGAAATACAAGTATTAGTAAAGTGAATAACATTCACGTGCATCACACTTTCTCTCTCTCTCTCTCTCTCTCTCTCTCTCTCTCTCTCTCTCTCTCTCTCTCTCTCTCTCTCTCTCTCTCTATATATATATATATATATATATATATATATATATATATATATATATTCACACGAGTGAGTGTGGGCCCATGTATGTGTGAAGTACGTATTTGCATATTTATATACTGTAGTATCTCTCTCTCTCTCTCTCTCTCTCTCTCTCTCTCTCTCTCTCTCTCTCTCTCTCTCTCTCTCATAGACAGAGGAGAGGTCGGTACATCATTCAGAGCAATCAAGAGTGAATTTGCCCGTCGTGAATTGCATTCATGAAATGTGAGACCAGAATACAGAGCTCGAGTTCTGAACGCCAATATTCGGGAGTAACGCGACGATTGTCGAGACTGGAAGAAATTATGTTATGATAGAGGGTCTCTCTCTCTCTCTCTCTCTCTCTCTCTCTCTCTCTCTCTCTCTCTCTCTCTCTCTCTCTCTCTCTCTCGATTTTTCTGTTGGTGGTTTTAAGCTCTTGATAGTAACTAAGAAACAAAAGATAAATAATAGTATAATTATTTGATACAATTCAGGCCGAATCTTGAAAATTGACAGGAACCAATAATATTATCAGAGTTAGGACGGTAGATTCCAAGCCTTCACAAGGTGTAAAAGGGTTTATTAAGGTGCCAAATTGAGGCTATCTTAGTTTTATTGCTTTCCGTAACATTGGACTTATAAAAGGTCAACAAAGAAGACTACAACGTGGGATGAATAATTTGGCTGTGAATGACAGGTACCAGGGTTTGCTTTTCTCATTTTTGTTTTATGATTCTAAAGGTTTTACTATTTGTTAATATAAATTATACGGTTTCATTCCATGTTTCGACTTCTCTTCTCTCGTGTACTGAAAAGGCTAATGGTTGTCTTTTACGTCCCTTTTAGAAGGGAGATACCCGTGCTTTGATCCTTAGACATATCTATTGGGGTGACTAGAGTTGTAGATATATAATTATTGTAACCAAATGTGATTAGAACTAAATACACGTGTCAAAAGCGGATGCTAAGAATAAAAGTTACATCTTTCATACTTAAGGAAATATCTAAAAACATTAAGGCTCAACTTCAGGCGGATATATATACATATATATACATAATATATTTGTATATATATATATATGTATATATATATATATATATGTATATATATATATATATATATATATATATATATATACATACATATATATATATATATATATATATATATATATATATATATATATATATATATATATATATATATATAAAACAGTGCCACGAAGGAAAAGTAAAACAGCGGAGTGGTGCTAGGCCTTTCGACTTACTGTCCTTTGCTTAGCAGACTGATGGAAATAAATATTTACCCCTGTTTTGGTAGGTCTACTAATTCTTCAACTGTGTTGGATTCCAGGTACACATTTTCCTTTACAATCCCCATCTGTTATTTATACGAGCTTTCTTTGTAAACTTATTTTTATATTTCTGTCAGTCTGCTTTGCCTTTATTTATATATTCATCACGTTCCATGTTTTCGTGATTCAGTTATACGTGTATATATATATACTATATATATATATATATATATATATATATATATATATATATATATATATATATATATATATATATGAAGTATGTGTGTATGTATAGATAGATACACACACGCCTCCTCAAGGTTCTTGATTCACTTCCCCTGAGTATCGTGCAGTAATTGTAGACATGTGCTTGAACAGTACTATGTAAAATGGCATAAAGTAATATTCTTATTCGTGAAAATAAAGGTAACAGGATAAAGCAAGTAAAGCAGTAGGTGGGAGGAATTGGTTGTAAAATAGCCTTTTCATTTTTAAATTTAACCGTTGGACATGTGAAAATTACCAGGATGAAGTGTGACCTAAGATTTTTAAGTTTTCATCCACATTCTTAATCCTGTAGGCAAGTAGTGCCGTCAGTGCACATTACATGGTCAACTGTGAGCACTAATAAAGGCTGCTTGAAGGTCCTGTCTGCCCCCTAGCTACACCTACTTTCTACCTAGCCACCATCCCTGCTGACTGTATTCAGTCTTGCTGTCCATCCTCTCTAAATGTTACTTGTAACTGTAGGCAAGTAGTGCCGTCAGTGAACATCACATGGTCAACTGTGAGCACTAATAAAGGCTGCTTGAAGGTCCTGTCGGCCCCTAGCTACACCCACTTTTACTTAGCCACCATTCCTGCTTACTGTCTTCAGTCTTGCTGTCCATCCTCTCTAAATGTTACTTATGTAGATCTAAGCACCTCATCTCCTTCCTTTTATGAATCTCTTTTATCCTCCTGACCGACCATTCGAACTCCTCCTTTCCCTTTCTTTATCGCTTGATGGCCGAAAGTGCCCCAGTACCTGGCTTGACCGCCTTGTCAAGCCAAGCGCTGGGGCACTTTCGGCCATCAAGCGATAAAGAGTGAAAATAGGAGTTGGAATGGTTGGACAGCTAGATAAACGAGATGAGGTACATACGAGTACATGTGAAATTGGAACACTGGAGAAAACTCCAAATTTCATAAAAAAAAACCTTAATTTCATAGAAAATGAAATCAGTCACTATTTTTTAAATTAATTTTCCTGTTGTCGATCGTATTTTGATTTCTCGCTCGCGCACCGCTCCATAAACTGTTTCGAAATTCTCTCCGGAGCGCGCGCCTGCTGATCTCCAGAAATATAATAATAATAATAATAATAATAATAATAATAATAATTCCTTTCAGCACATGCATTGACGGGCGCCTCTTCGCCATTCCGAAAGGCTCCATTGGAGAGAGAGAGAGAGAGAGAGAGAGAGAGAGAGAGAGAGAGAGAGAGAAGACCCCCTTTCTCGTCCCCGAAGCTCTGGAAAAGCACTCTCTCTCTCTCTCTCTCTCTCTCTCTCTCTCTCTCTCTCTCTCTCTCTCTCTCTCTCTCTCTCTCTCTCTCTCTCCCCGGAATTGAATTTGGATTTTCATTTACCCATAGATAAATCATGTATGAATTTTCCATCGGGGGAAAGGCTGTGAACACGGAATATCTTATTTATCGCTTTGAATTGGAATTGAGTTACGGCGGGGGCTCGAGAAATTTCGTGGTTTCAGGAACGGAGGAAAAATTGTGTCAGATCGGAGAGACAGCGTATTGAAAGTTGCTGGGGTGTATGTATGTATGTGTATATATATATATATGTATATATATACATAGATACATACATACACACATATATGCATGTATATATGTATAAATAATAATAATAATAATAATAGTAATAATAATAATAATACTTTATTTCGAATATGAATTCATATACAATAAATTTACAAATAAATGTAGTGGTGCCAAGACGTTACAATTTTGATTTATTATTAAACAAACAAATTTACAGAAAATACATACACATATATATATATATATATATATATATATAATATATATATATATATATATATATATATATATATATATATATATATATATATATATATATATATATATATATATATATATATATATATATATATATATATAACACACACATGTATATATATTATATATATGTATAAATATAAAACGATCATTTCAGTTTAAGGAAGCATAGCGAACACAAATGGGTATGGAGGTGAGTACATTATTAAATGAATGAAGCGCCGTAAGGTGTATATGATTGAGAACGAATGTACAGAAAAAATAGCTAAGTTTGGAGTGTAAATTGATAAATTAAGATTTATGTAAACAACATGACAAATTTTCAAGATTCTAATGATCACCTATCCAGAATTATTTATTCAGAATTCAAGGAAAATGAGAATTTAAAAATTTGAGATGAAAAATAAAGTAAATTAATTAGTTGAGGAATGCAGACGAAGGGTAAAAAACCTGCTAAAGGTGCGAGGATAAGGACGGGAAAAGAGAAGAAGAAGAAGAAGAAGAAGAAGAAGAAATAAGTTTGAAGGAAAGACTGAAGGGAGAGTGTATTTGCTTAAAGTCGGTCTGGGCGTCCAATTACAGATTGGAAGTTTAAAAAAAAGGGAGTTCATTTGGTATTCCGGAAGAGCAATGCCGAGTTCGAGGGGTCAAAGTCCCCCCCCTCCCCCCTCGTCCTTTTAGAGATAAGTATCCGGCAGCTGCTGATAAGGGAGAGGTTTGTACAGAAATTGAAATGCGTTTGCTCAAAACGTATCATTATTATTAAATGCACATTCATTCAACTGTGATTACGGCACGTGTGTAGGCGCAATCAACTGTGCACTCAAACACTCGGGGAATGAGAGTGTTTGTATGAGAGAGAGAGAGAGAGAGTATTTAATAAAATTTAAGACGTTAAGATTCCGCATGTATATATTTATGTAGATATTGAATATATCTTTCAATTTAAAGTATTGTATCAGTAAACGTAATTGTATTCTACTTCGAAGACTTATAAGAAGCGTTGAATGTACTTACAGGATTTATGTTAATATTCCTAGTGAAATTTTGATTACGTTTTTGAGTACAGTTACCCGTTTATTATCTGGGATGAAATATGATTAATTTTTAGTTTTCTGTAAAAGAAAACCATTGAGATGGCTTTGTCTGTCCGTCCGCACTTTTTCTGTCCGCCCTCAGATCTTAAAAACTACTGAGGCTAGAGGGCTGCAAATTGGAATGTTGATCATCTACCCTCCAATTATCAAACATACCAAATTGCAGCCCTCTAGCCTCAGCAATTTTTATTTTCATTTAAGGTTAAAGTTAGCTATGATCGTGCGTCTGGCAGCGCTATAGGCCAGGCCACCATCAGGGCGTGGTTAAATTTCATGGGCCGCGGCTCATACAGCATTATACCGAGATCACCGAAAGATAGATCTGTTTTCGGTGGCCTTGATTATACGCTGTAGCGGCTGTACAGAAAACTCGATTGCGCCGAGAAACTTTTTTTTAAATTGTTTAAATATCATAGTCGCTGCAGGAAATCTGGTTACAGCGAAACTTTTTGATGTTTCACAAAATAACGCCAGGCCATTGTATTTGTCTTAATGAAGCGCTAAAACCACTCGCCTTTTCACTGTTTATGTCTTCGGAAAATTGCTCGTCGAGAATTCCTCTCGAATAAATAAAACCGGTTCTTTTGTCCGTCGACTAAACACAAACTTATTTCAAATTTATTTTCGGTCGAGAGGTGGGACGCAATAATCGAAACACGTATTCTTTTGTCCGTAGACTTTGCTAACAGTTTCCTGAAAGGAAAAAAATAAAAGAAAAAAGAAAAAATCAGTTGGTTATTGCAAGAGGAAAAAATGTTAAAATGACATTTTTTCACCTTCAGATGCAAAATGGGAAAAAAAGTCTTGGTTACTGAAGGAAAAATATTCTCAAAATGACCTTTTTTTAACCTTCAGATACAAAAGGGTAAAAAAAAAAAAAAAAAAGATGGTTGCCGAGGAACCTTTCTTATCAAGAGAGCCTTTCCCTCTCTGTTTATCGAAGGTCTATTTCTCTTAACCTTTTCCTTCCAAGTCCTCCTTCGTCCCAGAATACCAAGTATCTCGTAAGAGGGAAATTTCATTGTTGCAATTGGCTTTGGAGGGCCGGCAGTGTTTTAACTCGCGTTGTTTACTCCTTTTGCCGGGCAATTGTGCTGTACGTGAGGAAGGTTTCCGTCCGCCTTGGAATTGGTTGATATTTAGAGGCCGTCGCCGGTCAGCGTCGTTGTCGTGACTTTTCGTGTTTTTTATCTCTGTATTTGTTTTGAATAGCGGACGACGACGTGAATTTAAGGTTTAGTGGCTTTAGCGTTTACTTCGGTTCTTTTCCATTTTGAACACTTTAGGTTGAATGCCAGTAGCTTTTGATGTTTTTGTTTATCATCGTCATAGGACTTTTCTATATTGTAGATTGATTATGTTTAAGATACCTTCTTTATTGCTTATATGTTTAAAATACCTTCTTTATTGCTTACATGTTTTTTCTAAGGGCATCGTTTAGTGTATATATATATATATATATATATATATATATATATATATATATATACAAATAATACATATATATGTATATATATTTAAATATCTATACTGTGTATGTATATACTCGTATATATATATATATATATATATATATATATATATATATATATATATATATATATATATATATATATATATATTATTGTGTGTGTGTGTGTGACCTCATAAGGTTGTGTGGGCATGTGTGAAGCTTCATATATGATTATCTTTACACTTTTTTCTAATTCTTGTCAGAGAAAAATTTGTAAATCTCTCTCTCTCTCTCTCTCTCTCTCTCTCTCTCTCTCTCTCTCTCTCTCTCTCTCTCTCTCTCTCTCTCACAAGCACAAACACAAACACATACACATCTACTTTTACAACAGAGTAGTGCCGTGTAAGGCATTTTTCCTTTCTGCTACAAGATTTATAAAAATACTTTTTACCGCCAAAGCACAGCAAGTAGTAAGAAAGTTAGGAAGAAAGGAAAGGCCACTCAGAGAAAGTTTTAAGGAGAAAATCTTCGGAAAGGGCAAGAGTTAGAGCAGGAGGAGGAGGAGGAGGAGGAGGAGGAAGAGAAGCAAATGCAAGTGAGAGTTGATGGCCGATAGAGGCAAGATGAAACGATAGCGACGACAGAAAGAGAAAAGGGAAAACGTCACTTCTGGAGTTCGGGAGGAAGTAATGCAAGACGAAGGAATGGGGGAAAGATGCACAGTAATAGAAAACTGATGAGGCTGCTGAAGTCTGGGAGGAAGAGGCACAAAGGAGAAGAATGAAAGGAAGAGGCGAAATCGAAGCAGGGAGGCAATAAGCGAATGACTGAGAGGGTGAATCAAGAGTTGAGAGGTGCTGGCCGTAAGTGTGGTAAGGGTGTAAGTGGCATGTTGTGGACTTCTGGACTCTTGCAGCCTAATGAGATGATAGGAACAAAAAAGGATATATCAGTTTCATTTTTTCCCCAAGCGAATACCGAAAGAAGGTTTGAAGAAGTAAGTGATCTGTAGGAAGGAGGGTTGGAG
>NC_089750.1:68277206-68279706 GCF_040412425.1 Macrobrachium rosenbergii
ATTCATGTTAGGGAGGAGGTAGGGGAGGGGGAGGCAGGGGAGGTGAGTCTTATAATTTTGGGATTCCGGTTTTATGTCTGTTCCTATGTGGTGTTGATGGGGATTGCTTAATTTTATTATTATTATTATTATATTATTATTATTATTATTATTATTATTATTATTATTATTATTATTATTTGTCTGTTGCTGTGTGGTGTTTATGGGGATTGCTTAATTTTATTATTATTATTATTATTATTATTATTATTATTATTATTATTATTATTATTACAAAGTCACATTTCATATCTGATGTTCTGTACAGTCGGTATTCCCCTTAATGACAATTTATGTCTGCTTACAAAGCGTTATATTAATAGGCTATAACAAACTCATTTTTTTCCTCTATTACACCGTCTCATAATTTTTCTTAAAACAGCATTTCTTAATGTTCTTTCAAACGACGACGTCAACGATTCTGCTTATGCAGCTTTCAGTGATTTACGGTTATCTGGCAAAGTTCGGGGGCATTTCATTAAAACAATTTTTTTTCATGTTTTATTTCTCGTATCTTCCAGTGTTAGGATTTTGCTTATACGGAAAAGTTTAGGATAATGCAATCAGAGTGATGATTTTTAGAGAGCGTGATTTTGCAATGCTCTCTCTCTCTCTCTCTCTCTCTCTCTCTCTCTCTCTCTCTCTCTCTCTCTCTCTCTCTCTCTATATGTATATATATATATATATATATATATACACACAGTAGATATACTGTACATACACTATTTATGTATATATTATGTTTTATAAATATGTATATAATATATATATATATGTATATATTATGTATATATATATATATATATATATATATATATATATATATATATATATATATATATATATATATATATAATATTTCATAGGACAATATGAATACAAATTTAAAATATTAGTATTGTAATGACAACCGTAGTATTTAACCATGTAAAGCACCAACTGCATTGGTCCTCATTGTTGAGATAATAATTTTAAATGAGTGAAAATACAGAGTGGCAGTTTCTTACATTTTGCAGAATTTTCCCCCCCAAAAAAAACACCTTTCCCTAACCAGCGAATAAATGGCCTTCGTGAGACCATGCATCATCATCGGCTGTACTCGGAGGCTGATATTAAAAACGCTGATGAAACCGAACAAGGTAAAAAAAAAAAAAAAAACTTTCGACCATTGAGACATTCATTACAAACTTAATGAGCCTCGTGACACTTCCTCGCGGCTCGTACATCATGGGAGCCCCTGAAGAAAGGGGCTAAGAGCCCCGTGCGCGCGGTCGCATGTGTGTGTGTGTTTTTTTTGTTGTTGTGTGGTTTTTGTGTGTTTTTTTTAAAGGGGGCTCTTGGGGAAAAAAAGTGTTGGAGTGGGAATCATCTGGACATTGTTTTTCTTGATTTGGTGTTTTTTTTTTTTTGTCTTTGTTGTTGGTTAAGTTTGAGCGTTTATTGGCTCGATTAGGTGCACCTTTTTTTTTTTTGGCAAGGTTTGTCCAGCGTCAGTCGCTATTGAGTAAATAATGAAAAAAAAAAAAAAAACTAAAATTAAAATACAGCAAAACATGAATATCAATTATAATTGGACTTTTCGGACTGAAATGTTCTTTTATGCTATATTCTCTGTACATATTATGAATTTATTAAATACCCATTCGGTCACTTAGAATACAATGACATTACAATGAAGAATAATTATCAGTAATAAATGATAATTAGGGTCAGACTTCCCGAGACGAAGAAATTTGTTCACTTTGCAAATTTTTACCCATATAGAAATAATAAGTGTCAATGATGCCGAGAATAGTTATCATTAATGAATGGCGAATGGGATAACACTTTTTTTCATTACTGAAAGAATGGTTGGTTTGAGAGTCCAGAGGTCCACATTAAGCCTCTTATCCCGTTCAACACCTTACCACACTTACGGGCCACCTTATAGTGGGTGCCCATGCTGGAACAACCAGGCTTAATCTAAACGAGCGGTTCCTAAGTTTTTCAGTCCCGGTACCCCAGAGTTCAACTCCAAGTCAACCTGATACCCACTCTCCAATATCAGCCTGCTACTCCCAACTTTTAGCTTTTAATTTTCACTGCAAAAGAGCAAACAGGACGGCTATAAACAAACAGCTGAATTGTATGGAAACCCAAAGGTGATAAATTTTGAGCCCACACCACGATTTGAATTGAGGAAACCCCCTTAATTTAATATTTTACAGGATGCCTTTTTCGATACCCTCAAGAACCGGTTTTGATACCCCCTGGGGGTATTGGGGCACTACCTTAGGAACACCTGATCTAAACCAACCATCCAATCAACAGGATGATCAAACAGACTAATTTTCTTTGACGAAGACGCCGGTGTATTTGGATCCGGCAATGCTTTCGATATAATGAAAGGATATAATGTCTAGATGGATGGAATCGAGATTTGACACGAATACTTTATAGCCTTCTAAGGATGATATTGGAT
>NC_089750.1:68284706-68317206 GCF_040412425.1 Macrobrachium rosenbergii
GAGGAAAGTAAATTGTACGTTATTCAGTCTCTTCTCGTCCCTCAAGAGTGTTTTGTACATTTTTATAAGACAGTCTGTGATTTTCTTTTTTTTATAATTTGAGACCTTTTTAGATAATTATTTGTGGTTGGTGTGGTAATTTTTAAAAGTAGGCAATTTGCTGTTTACCTTATCGGGTTTTGGGTTTTTAATTGGAAAAGTAAATAATGATGGTACCTTACCTACATTAGTATTTTATGATGTCATAAGTTGCGTAAATAGCTTATGAATATGGTGTGATTTACAGGTGTTCTGTTAATAAGTTATTGGTACATAAAGTAAAATCCCACTTAAAGAAATATTAAAAGAACTGACTTAAAGGACTGATTCTAATAAAAAGTAATTAAATGTATCAGCATCATTTATAAAATATAGGGCTTCACTAATCTCTGCCTGTTACCTCCTCTTAGCTCTTCCTAATGAACATCTTAATATTCTTTGGAAGCTTGAATTTCAAGTCAGTGGCCCCTGTGGGCTTGTTCCATATGAAGAGAGGTCATCTTCTGAATAATAACAATGGTGCATCTTCCCGCTTAGGAGACTCAATTCACATCCATCTTACGCCTGGCTGTGAGCCGGAGTACCACGGCAAACCATGGGGGTTAGTGCCGTCAGTGCACCTCACGGGGTGCACTGTAGGCATTAGTAAAGGTTCTTTGGCGCGTCCCTCCGGCCCCTAGCTGCAACCCCTTTCATTCCTTTTACTGTACCTCCGTTCCTTTTATCTTCCATCTTGCCATCCACCCTCTCCTAACAATCATTTCATAGTGCAACCGCGAGGTTTTCCTCCTGTTGCATCTTTCAAACCTACTTACTCCACATTTCCTTTCCAGAGCTGAATGACCTCATAGGCCCCAGTGCTTGGCCTTTGACCTAAAAAATATAGTCCGTTCCATCCATTTCTATTCCACTCCAAAGGAAGTGACGAACGCTAAAAACAGGAGATAAACAAACAAACAAACATTTCCTCGATGTGTTCTGTCGAAACTCAAGAAGTCATAAACAATTTTTTTTCATTTTTTCTTTCAGCATTTCCCCAAGAGAAATACTCTGTCCATTTACAGCTTAGCATAAATCGAGGTCGCCTTCCATCCGTTTCCTTGCTTTTTTTTATAATTTTTTTTTTTTATCTATTTCCTCAGTGGGAGATTTGCTTTCTATCGGCAAAGCCTCTTGCAAAGAGGCTTAGGTCTGAGGAGGTGGCGCGGATTTCTGCCCTGTTCGGTGGATATTATTGATGACGTTTCACCTGTTAGGGGAAACTGGATTATTATGGAGATGCACGTTCGTAGAATTGTGTTGGGCAGTTTTTACCTGAGAGAGTTAAGATACAAAAATGCACGCTGACATATGTAATGTGGCTGAAGCAGCGTACGTTAAGTTAATTTTTCCTGTAATTATATACAGTCGACTTAATCCGTAGCAGTGGTATGTTTACTTAGCAAGTACTAAAAGGAGGGAGGAGGAAATTGACATTAGAAGTAGGCTAATTGATAACAAAATTTCAATTAAAAATGAATAACTATATCTTCTTGCCCAATCTTCTGTGTGTTTATTAATATACACATTCAATTTTACCTAATCTTCCTTGTGTTTAACAGTATACATTCATAGTACACACACACACACACAAACACACACACACACACACACACACACATATATATATATATATATATATATATATATATATATATATATATATATATCAATGAGATAAGAACACATACATACATACATACATACATACATACATACATACATACATACATACATACCTATATATATATATATATATATATATATATATACATATATGTACACATATTTATGCATATATTTATCATTGAGATAAGAGAACAATACGCTAGTTCCCTGATTGTTGCAGGTAAACAATTTACATCAAAACCCTTTTAAGAGCAGGCTTACATCAAGGTGTGGACGGTGGTGTACATAACAGCAGTCAATTTTGTATATTTGGTAAAATTGTTCGGGATTATTTTAAGAAAAATACTATAACACTGTGCCTGGCCATTTAGGGATTACGAGTTTGAAGGATGAATTATTTTCGTGACTAAAGCGTATGCAGGATTTTATATTATTTCACAGGTGACGAGCTTAAAAGGTGATCCATTTTATATCGTTTAATGCTAATGTTTATTCCGAAAATATCTTATCCAGGCAAGTTAGGGGAATTCTTATTTGGAAAGGCTGGGAGCCCTCTGATTGATTAGTTATCTCTGTTTTCCTGTGAATTTTAAGCTCTTTGTTGGGTGAGTTGGTAGAGCTGCGGACTGTCACTCGATGGGCAGGAGTTCAATTCCCCGACCGGCTGATAAAGAGTTAGAGGAATTTATTTCTGGTGATAGAAATTCATTTCTCGCTATAATGTGGTTCGGATTCCACAATAAGCTGTAGGTCCCGTTGCTAAGTAACCAATTGGTTCTTAGCCACGTAAAATAAGTCTAATCCTTCGGGCCAGCCCTAGGAGAGCTGTTAATCAGCTCAGTGGTCTGGTAAAACTAAGGTATACTTAACTTTTCCTGTGAATTTTTCACTTAATACGAAGATTCAAATGGAAATCTTTGAAGTTTATTAAAGAAAAAATAACGTCGCATTTCCTCTTTATAGAGAAGGATAATGGTGATTTACTCAGTCATTGTAATTTCTAACCGTGATGGTAATTCCATTTTTCACGCAAGTTACAGTGTCATATGAGAATTCAGGTAAATTACCTTTTCATAAAAGAAATCAGGTAGATCACCTTGTCATAAAAAAAAAAATCAGTTAAATTACCTTGTCGTAAAAGAAATTCATGGTGGCTGGGTAATTGAATCTCAGTGGAATTTCTCAGGAAAATTGCGAGATTTGACGTCTTCAGACAGAGAATTTTAAAGTTTCTGGAGCTCGGAGTTCTTAGGAATTCATAAATGATCTTTCTCGGTGTGGTGAGCAATCGTCAGTTTAAGGTATCGTCACCATATTCAGAAGTTGGGAAAATTTAAGCTCTTCCGTGTTAGAACTGAAAATGGGGAGAGAGAGAGAGAGAGAGAGAGAGAGAGAGAGAGAGAGAGAGAGAGAGAGAGAGAGAGAGAGATATTTGAAGGTTGATTTGATATTTCTCGGTAAGGTAGCAATTATCAGTTTAAGGTATCGTTACCATATTCAAAAGTAGGGAAACTTTAAGTTCTTCCGTGTTAGAACTGAAAATGAGAGAGAGAGAATTTTGAAGGTTGATATGCATACTTAATCATGTTGGCTATGATAGTGTGGCATTGGTAAAAATGAACGTCTAGAAATTCTTTGAGGTTATACGATTTTAATTCCCAGAGCAGTTCGACTTCTGTGACCTCTGTAATTTGTGTGATTAGATATTTTATGAGCTGTTGGTAGTGAGGTCATTTCCGTCCCCTTCTTAGCTTTGGAAGTCATAGACATTGTCTTTATACAATGCATTACGTGTCGAAGTCTTACTTGTTTCATCGGATTGAAAGCTTTTTGTGGAATATCTTCTGTCAAGTAATAGAAAGTGTGAAATGAATTACGTATATTTGAGGCCTATATCTGTGTTTGTTCCTTAACACTTGTTGTGTGACTGAATGAGGCAAGCTTGAAGATGCATATTAAACTTTCTCAATATATATCTGTGCGTGCGTGTGTGTGTATGTAAAGAGAAAGTTTAATATACGTAAATATTGAATATATATATGAAATATATATATGTATATATGCAGTGTATACATAATTATATACATACACACGCACACACACACACACATATATATATATATATGTGTGTGTGTGTGTGTGTGTGTGTGTATATATATATATATATGTTATGTGTGTGTGCATGTGTGTATCTGTATATATATGCATATAATTATACATTATATATATACATTTATATAAAAATATTTACGTATACATTGTATATATATATATATATATATATATATATATATATATATATGTGTGTGTGTGTGTGTGTGTGTGTGTGTGTGTGTGTGTGTGTGTGTGTGTGTGTGTGTGTGTGTAAAGACAAAGCCTAATATGCATCTTCAAACTTGCCTCATTTAGGCATACAACAAGGGTTAAAGAAAAAAAAAAAAACAACAAACCGACTAACTCGTGATAATTCAGCACGCTTTAGAAGTCAGCGCATGCGACCCTCACTGTTAATACCCGTCGCATGAAAATCACCGAGAAATATGCTGCTCCCCCGGCAAGAGACGAAAATATATTCCCAAAATATTTCATCGGGGCAGTTATATTCGGTAATTGTTTCCACGTGACGTCCGTGTATCAGATATTTGCACGCGATATTTATTAGATTCGTCGAACTGAATCACGCGCGCGGAAACACCTCTGGTGCTGTGTCCCCGAAATTTACGGAAGCTCCATTGCAGTTCGAATGTGCGTTGTTTGTATTCATGGATATCTGTCTGGCTGTTTGGAATGCCGTAGTTTTCTTTGCGTATTTAAGCTACATGCTTTCGCTTTTGTATTGTTTTTTGTGTTCATCGTTGACATATATAATGATGTCACCGCAATTCTCTAACGAAGATTGTCACAACAGCAGCCTACACTGTTATGAGTTCCCTGGGACTTGTTATTTCATTCGGCTTCAAGAGGCATCATGAGTTAAAAAGTATACCTTAGTTTAACCAGACCACTGAGCTGATTAACAGCTCTCCTAGGGCTGGCCCGAAGGATTAGACTTATTTTACGTGGCTAAGAACCAATTGGTTACCTAGCAACGGGACCTACAGCTTATTGTGGAATCCGAACCACACGATACCGAGAAATGAATTTCTATCACCAGAAATAAATTCCTCTAATTCTTCATTGGCCGGCCGGAGACTCGAACTCGGGACTAGCAGAGTGCTAGCCGAGAACTCTACCGACTCGACCAACATGAGTTGAAGCATTATCTCTAGATTCGTGGAAATGTGACGTCAAACAGTTGGCTTTTTAATGTGTATTTCATTCGGCAAATGAAACTGATGTTATAAAGCGCTACTGCTAACTACTACTGCTACTTTTACTACTCCTGCTTTTACTACTTTCCTTGTATACCATGAATAGTAAGGTTCTATGAAGCCATAGTATTGGTAGTAATACTCCCAAACATGTAGTTTTAATGTGTGTATGTATTTACTTATTGCAGATTTTATTTATTCATTTATTTATTTATTGAATATTTATTGATGTATTTATTCATTGCATATATTTTATGATGGAGGGAACTTTTAAGACCCAAATTTCGTAAGAAAATTGTAAATTCAAAGGCGCTGAATCCCAAAGTACTGTGAAGCATGCACCTGCTACATTTTGCGATTGAAATGCAAACCCTCAGATTAAAGGTCAAGGTTTGTAAATGCCAGGATAAACTGGCTGGGCAGCTCGACGCCCCCGTGTAGCGCAAGAAAAAAAAAAGTAAAAAACGCTCCCAAGTTTCTTCGGTGCAGTCGAGTTTTCTATACAGCGTATAATTAAGGCCACCAAAAATAGATCCATCTTTCGGTGGTCTCGGTATAATACTGTGTGAGCGCGGCCCATGAAACTTTAACTACGGCCCGGTGGTGGCCTATCCTATATCGTTGCCAGATGCACGATATGGCTAATTTTAACCTTCGATCAAATAAAAACTACTGAGGCTAGAGGGCTGCCATTTAGTATGTTTGATGACTGGAGGGTGGATGATCAACATAACAATTTGCAGCCCTCTAGCCTCAGTAGTATTTAAGATCTGAGGGCGGACAGAAAAAGTGCGGACGGACACACAAAGCCGGCACAATAGTTTCCATTTACAGAAAACTATTAACGGGATTAGAAAAGTCATAGAGAACGGGAGGAGGGAGAAAATTCCAATGCCTGTCAGGCGACTGGAATTCGGTCCGGGTTCCACGGTACCAAGCGGGATCATTTGGTGAATGTCTTATTACTCTACTTATTTGAGCGCAGAGATTTCTCTTGCGCTGTTCCACCTCACTCCTCGTGCTTTTATGAAGATGAGCTTAGGAAGAACAAGAGTAACAGAGCTAATGAGATGCCAACACGAAGGCAAATACTTTTACAGTGCAAAAAATATGGCGTCGTTTAGTGCGATAATAATTTGCCGAGAAGGAGCTTCGTGTGATGGTTGAGGTTTTAACTTTCGTGTAGCTGTTTCGTGTTTCGCGGATGGGAGAAAATGAAGAAAAAAACGCAGGGAAGTAATAACGCAGTGGAGTGCGATGATTTTTCAACATGGATAATCTTGTAGGCAAAGATTCGCCTCTCTCTCTCTCTCTCTCTCTCTCTCTCTCTCTCTCTCTCTCTCTCTCTCTCTCAATTTCTAGTAATTTTTAAGATAATCTTGTTAGCAACGATTCTCTCTCTCTCTCTCTCTCTCTCTCTCTCTAGTAATTTTTAAGATAATCTTGTCAGCAACGATTCTCTCTCTCTCTCTCTCTCTCTCTCTCTCTCTCTCTCTCTCTCTCTCGTAATTTTTAAGATAATCTTGTTAGCAACGATTCTCTCTCTCTATTTCTAGTAATTTTTAAGCATAATCTTGTTAGCAACGATTCTCTCTCTCTCTCTCTCTCTCTCTCTCTCTCTCTCTCTCTCTCTCTCTCTCTCTCTCTCTCTCTCTCCGTGAGGGGTCCCTTTTTTAAGCTTCATTTTCTCACTACGCGTCCTCCTCTCGTCCGTTCAACCTCAAGTGAGCAGCATTGTTTGTCAGCGCATCTCGTTTAAGAAACCCCTAAAGCGGTTTTTGTTTTCAAGTCGTTAAGTACTTTTCATATTGACCGCCGAAGAAAGGGGCGTAAAAAAAAAAAGAAAAGAAAAGATCCACCCTCTCAGGGACCTCGTCTTTTCCCTCTTTCCCTATTTTTTCCAGCCCTTTTTTTTGGCCTTTATTTTTTTGCTTTTTTTTTTATTCGGTTTCCAGGGCCATTCCTTTAAGTGTTTTGAAGGCCTCAAACCGAAATAGGATTTTTGAGGAAAGCGTGTCTTTGGGGGACCGGGGGAGCAGGGGTTAGGGAGGGAGTTGGGCATAGAGGGGAGGGAGGGAGGGAGAGGGGAGTTGTGGGGGATCAGGGAAAGGGTTTGTCTTTGGCGACCACCTACTTTTCCTAGCACCCGCCTTGACGTTAACTTTTGGCATTAGCCTTAAAAGCAGCCTTGTTTTTGTTATTTTCTTTTATTCTCTTTCCCCCTTCCCCATCTTCCCCCTTCTCTCCTCTCTCTCTCTCTCTCTCTCTCTCTCTCTCTCTCTCTCTCTCTCTCTCTCGTATACTGGTTTCAAAGATTTGTAAAGGAGAGAAGACGAATGATGACAACGACGTCTCTCTCTCTCTCTCTCTCTCTCTCTCTCTCTCTCTCTCTCTCTCTCTCTCTCTCTCTCTCTCGTAACTTTGGTGATAAACAGGTTTCCTTCGCGTCGGATGTGCAAACAGCAACAACTGCAGCGGCGGCAAAACACACACACACACACACACACACACACACACATACATACACACAACACACGCAGGCGATGTAAACAGGGATTGTCGGGGGAGAGAGAGAGAGTTCAGGGCAAGATGTGATGGCAAGGATGATGAATGAATGTTTGCAATGAGCGGCACGGCAAGGCACGTATTTATTTGCCTCCTTTCCCCGCTGCATGTCTGTAGGGAAGCCGAATGAATGATCGTGCACTGACGTATTCTTCACCGTCAGGGCCAGACTCTCTATATAAGTTTAAGAGGGGAATATTTGCATGTGCTTTTCAGCAAATGGATGTGTTTGCAGCAGGGGTGGGTCTCTCTCTCTCTCTCTCTCTCTCTCTCTCTCTCTCTCTCTCTCTCTCTCTCTCTCTCTGGCCCTTTTTCAGCATAATCTTGTAAGCATAGAGTTTACCTCTCTCTCTCTCTCTCTTTCTCTCTCTCTCAGTCTGGGCCTTCGTTTCTTAATTACCAATTTTAGACTTAATTTCAAAGACAAACTCTTCCACGTCTTGATAGCTACATCAAATATCTGAAAAAAAGAATTCCTCACCACGAACACTCACTCAGGCCTCCCTCTCTTGCGTATGCTTGATTATCATCATCTCTCTTCCAATTACTCTCGTCATTCGTGGTAAAAGGTCCTCCTGTACTTCTAACATTCATTAAACCCATCAGCTTCTAGGCGACCTTGTCTTGTAGTCGTCTTCGCAAAATGTATAGCCTTTAACCGTTTGTCTGCTGCCATTTTCTCTATAAAGTCTAAGTATTTTCGGTTTGATATTATGTTCTCATATATTTGGTCACGTTAGCTTCTACATATTAATGCCAGCTTTGTATATATATATATATATATATATATATATATATATATATATATATATATATATATATATTTTATGTGTTCATATATTATATACATAAATATAAATATATTATATAACTACATATATATACATATATATGTGGTATATATATATATATATATATATATATATATATATATATATATATATATATATATATATAAAGATAAAATCCACGAAGGAAAGGGAAACATTGGAGTGCTGCGAGACCTTTCGACACTAGTCCTTTACTTAGCAGACTGAAGAGATATAACAGTAAGTTTACAAAGAAAGCTCATATAAATGACAGATGGGGATTATAAAGGAAAAATATGTACCTGGAATGCAACACAATTGAAGAATTAGTAGAACTGCCAAAACAGGGTTAAATATTTAAGAAGTTTTACAAAGGATTAGGATCAACCGTTCAGAAGCAGGGACAGGACAATTAAAAGATTATACAAGGCGTGACTGACCACCCAAAAAAATATTAGTAAAATAAAATAAATTTTTTTATCTTTATTTATGTATTCATCACGTTCCATATTTTCGTGACTCAGTTATACACACACACACACACACACACACACATATATATATATATATATATATATATATATATATATATATATATATACTGTATATATGTATATATATATATATATATATATATATATATATATATATATATATATATATATATATCTTTATGCACAAAACACGCACACGCTTACAAAACATGTTGTTTAAGTAAAACGCCGCTTTAATGTTGCAAATTGTTTTGAGGCATAAAGCTCGCTGACAGCACTTTACTTTAATGCCTTCATAGGCTTTCGTATAAGCCAATAGAATTTCTGAGTAGTTTATTGAAAGCAAGCACTCTCAGAGAGAGAGAGAGAGAGAGAGAAACACGTATATATATATATATATATATATATATATATATATATATATATATATATAGAGAGAGAGAGAGAGAGAGAGAGAGAGAGAGAGAGAGAGAGAGAGAGAGAGAGAGAGAGAGATTCTGACTTATAATCCATGGTTGCAAGTACAGTTCTCTTCCAATTTTACTTATTTATGAATGGAAGTGTTTCTCTCTCTCTCTCTCTCTCTCTCTCTCTCTCTCTCTCTCTCTCACATACGGGCGCATGCAAACATTCACTCACTCATTTGAACTTTTTTTTGGTCCCCGTATACAATTCAAAGTTGACGATAGACTACCGGAGAAGGTCCGAGAAGAGCAAACTTAGTCCAAGCTTCGTCTATTTTCCTTTACTATTCATGGAAGTTCTTCAACCACGCTTCATTTGGCCGAGTTAAGGGCGATGGTAACTGCCTTCAGAAGGATTTACGCTCCTTGACCTTCCTCGGGAGTCAAAGAGATTAATCGTCAAATAGATACTCATGGAAAGTATATATGTATATATGTGTAATATATTCATATACAGATATGTATATATGTATACATATGTATACATGCATACATATGTATATCTGTACATATAATATACATACATACATGCACACATATATATAGTATATATATATATGTGTGTGTGTGTGTGTGTATAAAATTTACCAGTAAAGATATGCTGGTTATATATGACTTTCTTATATTAAAGAGGGCGGGGCACCAAAGGGTAAACCCTTCCGGTTCGCAGCAAGTCTCTAGAGGTGAGGTTGCTAGCCTCATACCCTTTTTTCTAGATCCAATCTGACTTTATTACCAGTTTGATTGCGGGTCCACTGGTGGGCGGCTGGCTGGTATCGAACCAACTAGATTGATTGCAGGATCAGAGCATAGAGAATCTACAACAAATGAATGGAGCTTAATAGCAAAAGAGGATTCAGATTAGGTCATCATATGAGACGAAAAGCGTCGTGAAAATGGAAGTAATGTTGACATATGAAATACCAGCATGAGGGAAGACACTGTTGCAGCTAAAATATATGCCTGGTTGTAGGTATGAAAGGTCTTGATGTATTCGGGGGAAAAAATTGTCAGATTGATATTTGCCCTTTTATGTGAAGGCAGATGTATTGATTTTGTTATGGAATTTTAAGCAAGCTTTTTATTTTATGTTTTTCTTTTTCAGAGGCCAATATCGTTCAACTACAAATGACGGGTTTTATTTAATTCGAGAGTCGAATGTGCAAAAAAAGAGAGAAAAATTTTCTCCCATCCTGGGCGTTAAATAACGCGTTACCAGCACCTGGCCAAATTTTTTCTGGGTCCATTTTCTGTAAATAATAACCAACCACCTCTGGGAAACAGGTACAGAGCCGTGTGAGGTCATGACCTCTGAAGAAAACGAGAAAAAAAAACCTGCAGGGGTTTTTCCTAACGAAATCTTCTTCCCCCAAAAATTATACACAGAGGCAAGCCGTAATTTCCGACCCACTCGTGTCGGAGAGAGAGAGAAGAGAGAGAGAGAGAGAGAGAGAGAGAGAGAGAGAGAGAGAATATGATAACCCACTCGTAACAGAGAGAGAGAGAGGGAGAGATAATATGACGGCCCTTTCTAGGTGACTGCCCACTTTGCGGGCGAGGTTGTAGGCCGCGCGCGCGCGCCCGCAACGTTTTCAGCTAATCTTATTATTCACATTTAAATGAAATGATGTAAAATATTCTCTCGGTGCAAATTAGCACCTCATTATTCGAGCGTTCTTGACCGTGACAAGGAACGAATGGTTTTGCAGTTTTGAATTCGATTTGCGAGACGCTTGATTAAATTAAGTTAAATGCGCCTCGTATTGTTCATATTTAAAAATTAGGTTAAGTGCGTGGTATTGTTTGTATATAAACTCACATCGGGGTCACGCCTTTCAGTTTAAAACTGTGTCATTGTCATGTTTTCCACATTATATTCCCATATTCAGTTCATTGTTTTGCTTTTATATGTCAGTGAAAATATTTTTAATATTGTTATTCTAGCTGTCGTCAGTTGGTAATACCGTTTTTATTGCCATTTCGTGTTTAATACATACATATATATACATATGTATATATGTATATTTATTTACATGTGTGTACCTATATATATATATATATATATATATATATATATATATATATATATATATACTTTTTTAAATAGCTTTTAAGTGTTTTTAAGGTTGTCCTTTTTTTTTCTTTTAATTGTCCTTTAACATTGTGTTAAGTATATTATGTGTATACCTTTTAGTGTTTATACACAATTACTGTTTCAGTTCATCGCTTTTTCAGCCTGGAAAATGTATCAAGAGATGCGAAACGTGGGCGTATTAATAAATCGATGAAGAAAAAAAGAACGCCTTTCCGTCACTCCAGTTTGCCTATTTAAATATATATATATATATATATATATATATATATATATATATATATATATATATATATATATATATATATATATATATATATATATATATATATATATATATATATATATATATATATATATATATATATATATATATATATATATATATATATGTACACGCCCACGTTTCGTATCTCTTGATACATTTTCCAGGCTGAAAAAAAAGCGATGAACTTAAACGGTAATTGTGTATAAACACTAAAGGTATACACATAATATACTTAACGCCATGTTAAAGGACAATTAGAAGAAAAAAAGGACGACCTTAAAAACACTTAAAAGATATTTAAAAAAGTATTTAAAAAAGAACTGAACAGCAGAAAAAGATCAGGGCCAATACGAAAAGCAAAAGACCCCTACCCACACCGGTAGTGTTTGCTTCACACTACCGGTGTGGGTAGGGGATTTTTGCCTTTCGCATTGGCCCTGACATTCTTTTGCTGTTCTGTTCTTTTTAAAATACGTTTTAAAATATCTTTTAAGTGTTTTCAAGGTTGTCCTTTTTTTCTTTTAATTGTCCTTTAACATGTTGTTAAGTATATAATGTGTATACTTTTCAGTGTTTATACACAATTACTGTTTAAGTTCATCACTTTTTCAGTCTGGAAAATGCATCAAGAGTTACGAAACGTCGGCGTATTAATGAATGGATAAGGAAAAAAGAACGCCTTTCCGTTACTCCAATTTGCGTGTTGCTTGAGTGTCTGCTCCTGCCTTCATTTTATATATATATATATATATATATATATATATATATATATATATATATATATATATATATATATATATATAGTTCTGTAGTGTTAATTGCCAGTATTGTTACTAAATGGAGATGAATGAAACTGATGATTAATTAGCTATAGCTAGTTGAATATCTTAGCATGATATTGCCAGTTAGATATTTAATCAATTATTCCAGTTTATCATTATTATTATTATTATTATTATTATTATTATTATTATTATTATTATTATTATTATTATTATTTCCTGTCGTCTGCAAAATTTCAGTATCATTTTGAACTGCTTTTAGTACTTTTTTTTTTATTTAGCTAAGTAAATTGATGAATATGTACGACATTATATATATATATATATATATATATATATATATATATATATATATATATATATTTATATATATATATATATATATATATATATATATATACATACATATATACACATACATACATACATACATACATACATACATACATACATACATACACAAAATGAGATTGTCATCTTACCTGAGAAGCCATCGCAGCATGATTTCATAAACACGCAGATGCATCGAAAATGAGCTGATTTGAAGATCGTACCAAAACTTTTCGAGTCGCGGTAAGTTTACATAAGAGCTCTTAGCTTTCTTGGAAGCGCAGAGTTTATGCAATAAGCCCACAACACGAAGAAGACTTTGCCAGAGAGAGAGAGAGAGAGAGAGAGAGAGAGAGAGAGAGAGAGAGAGAGAGAGAGAGAGAGAGAGAGTGCAAATTAACTTTTACGTCGGGGGGAAAAAAGTTTTACTTACGAACTTTTATGATATGTAAAGGTAAGAAAAACATTTTTTTTCCTAAGCAGGTAGGACGAGGTTGGAAACTTTCTCTTGAGGAATATTATGTGAAAGACAAGGGCTGAGAATAAAATGGCATATATTAGACATAGATATTTTCATTAATGATTTACATGATTTGAGAGAGAGAGAGAGAGAGAGAGAGAGAGAGAGAGAGAGAGAGAGAGAGAGATTAAAAATGGTGACTGGAGATTCTTGGACCTTCCTGACAGGAAAAGTTTTTTTTTTTTTTGTGGGTATGGCATTTCAGACGCACAAAATGACAGACAAACAGGTTAGCGTTCTTTTTTGGAGACTCATAATGAAAATCCAGTTTAGACACTGAATGCATAAAACCCCTAAGTAACATGTTATTCACACTGAAAAATTTCTTGTTAAATTTGGTCAAAAACTAAAGTGCACATAAAAACATCAGTGATGACAATATCCTTTGGCTAGAATTCCCAAGTGACGTATCTTTATTTGTTCCTTCTGAGAAATTACCGCATTAATGTATTACTCCAAACCACAAACCAAAAATTCAGAAAACTTTGAATTTTTGTCACAAAGCTTTGGTCATTTTAGTTTCCTGCAAAAGAAAACTATTGTGCCGGCTTTGTCTGTTCGTCCTCATTTATTCTGTCCGCACTTTTTCTGTCCGCCCTCAGATCTTATAAAACCTACTAAGGCTAGAAGGCTGCGAATTGGTATGTTGATCATCCACCCTCCAATCATCAAGCATACCAAATTGCAGCCCTCTACCCTCAGTAATTTTCATTTCGTCTAAGGTTAAAGTTAGCCATAATCGTGCTTCTGGCAACGGTTTAGGATAGGCCACCACCGGGCCGTGGTTAAAGTTTTATAGGTTACGGCTCACACAGCATTATACCGAGACCACCGAATGATAGATATATTTTCGGTGTCCTTGATTATAAGCTGTAGCGGCTGTATAGAAAACGCGATTGCTGGTTTTTTTTTTATGTTCTAACATCGACCAGAGCTAGAGCATCAGTCCGTCAGAAGTACATCACGCTAATTACATCTTCAAAACGAGCAAGATCCTTTTTTGTTGAAAGGAAAGTATGACATCTAGACGCTACGCTAATTGGAGGCAAACCCTCCTGATTTTCAAAATCAGTGGAAACAGACGAATTCTCTTACTGCAAGCAAAACCTTCATCTGTTTAATAGCAGAAGTAGGCCAAAACATTTTTCAAGTCTAAAGTCGGTTAGAAGGCTTTGTTCAACGCAGAAACCTCTGATTGGTGGAAACTGTGACATTTCAACGTTTTGTACAGACTTGCAAAGATATCGCTCACTCCAAAAATGATCAAAGCCCCACTGTGCGAAGTTTAAAAGGAAATTTGGCATGAATCCTATCTATTATCCCTTGCGATCAAACCACCTGATGCATACCCTTCAGCATCCTCCTTTATCACTAAAAAAAAAAAGAAGACATGTATTTACGGCGCGAGATTCTGTTTCATTTGTCATGAACGCATCTTGGACTTAAAACTCCGATGTTTATCGTGTAAGACTCGGTGCCTGCATTGTATGAAAACCTATGAACGCTTTGTCCCAAAGTTTTACCCCACTCAGGCACGCGTACGCCCACCGACGCGCACATGAACGGGCGGTTTATCCCCCACGCTTATTTACGCTTGATAGACAATGGAAATTTGCTTATGCGACGGGAAACGGATGATAGAAAAGTCGAGATACAAAAGTGGGCGTGTGAAATGGATTGTGGGGGATGAAAGACGCATGATATGAATTAAATAAAAATGGACGAAGTAAATAAGCTGATGGAATGATAGTGGAGATACAATGTGTTGCTGGATCACTTGGTAAAACGGATACTTTCAATATAAATTATCAAAGGGGTAAGGCGGATTTTATCCCATATGATTCCTGGACACTTTTTCGTTTTTATGTTCGTTTGGAAGTAAAAGTAAACTTTATAACAGGTTATACCACAAGCTTTTAGTTGCACAGTTTAAAGTTACTCCTTG
The DNA here is from genome assembly GCF_040412425.1 of Macrobrachium rosenbergii. NCBI lineage: Eukaryota > Metazoa > Arthropoda > Malacostraca > Decapoda > Palaemonidae > Macrobrachium > Macrobrachium rosenbergii. The sequence goes on from NC_089750.1 coordinate 68,299,994, forward strand.
AATTATTATTATTATTATTAGTATTATTATTATTATTATTATTATTATTATTATTATTATTATTATTATTATTATTGAACAAGCCCACAGGGGCCATTGGCTTGAAATTCGAGCTTCCAAAGAATATGATGTTCACTCGAAAGAAGTAACAGAAAGTAATGGAAAATGCAGAAAGAGGAGTTGAATAAACAAAAAGGTAAAAATATAAACATAATCTTTGAGGGTGTTACTAAATAACCTGATGTCTCCTCTACGAAAATAGTGTATAGTTATAGTATTTGAAGAAAAATATGTTTTTGTCCATAAATTTATCCACTTTATTCAAGGAACGTTACTGTTCTTGGTTTCATGTAAACCATTTTGGTTGCTGGTTTCATGTATACCATTGTATTCTGGTTTCATGTATACCATTGTTTGCTGGTTTCATGTATACCATGTATTCTGGTTTCATGTATACCATGTATTCTGGTTTCACGCATACCCTCTTAGTCCTATAGGTTTGCTGCCTCTGTTGAAGCTTCTGTTTATTTTTTAAACGTGAATAAAAAAAATCGTTTGTTTATTGATTGATTGATTTATTATTATTATTATTATTATTATTATTATTATTATTATTATTATTATTATTATTATTATTGCTACAGTGAAACTTGATCTCGAAAACATTGCCCTGTGGTTCAGTAACTTCATAATTTCTCTCTCTCTCTCTCTCTCTCTCTCTCTCTCTCTCTCTCTCTCTCTCTCTCTCTCTCTCTCTCTCTCTCTCTCTCTTCTGACTTAATGTTCATTGGCTGGAATTCCATGCAGACTTGCTTTTAACATTCCTCATGCCTTTGAGCCGCTTCTCTCCTCCTCCTCCTCCTCCTCCTCCTCCTCCTCCTCCTCCTCCTCCTCTTTTTATTTATCCTCTTATTGCCTGTTGATCCTCTTCCTCCAGTTTTTCATTTATTTTTTATTCCATTCTCTATATTCTCCGTAAGATGCAGACCGATTCAGAAGCTTATTCAAGGTGACTTTGCTTTACACTGAATTGGGCCATGTTTTATTTTTTACCTTGGCGTACGAGTCCTAGATTGATGTTCATTGTTTGCCTTTTCTCTGTGCTTTTGTTAACTTAGGCTTTGTGGAGAATAACTGCTGTATCCCAGTTTAATCCGGTAACTCAGTACCTTTATTAAGGTCAAATGTATATGTATGTATGTATATATATATAAATTTATATATATATATATATATATATATATATATATATATATACATACATTATATATATATATATATATTTATATACATACATTATATATGTATATCTATATATATATCTATATATATATATATATATATATATATATATATATATATATATATATATATATATATATATATATTATATATATATTATATATATATATATATATATATATATATATATATATATATATATATATATATATATATATATATATATATATATATATATATATAAAATGTAGTCACTAGGCAGGGGCCAAACCAACCAGACTTCCTCTGTCTTATCTACAGAGTTCACATCCCATGCTTCCATTCCATATCTTACATAAACCTTAAACCCTATTCTACAGTACAGAACAAATCCCGGAAGCGTGTCGTAAAAACTCCCCAATTTATTCCCAAGATTTCCCTTTTTTTTTTCAGCAAGTTTTATAACATCCGATTGTTCCCGCATAACACGTAACCCCTTAAAAAGTCCCCCCTTCCCCCCCCCCTTTTTCACCCCGTGCCCTAAATACCGAGGAACCCCTCCCCCACCCCATCCCTGATGAGTAATCCTGAACAAATCGTACGTCACCGGCGAATTTCATTAAATTCCGAAGATGTTTCCGGGAGATATTGCGGCACCAATCCGGCCCGTACTTTTTCCCCTCTGCTCAAGAGTCTCCTGTCATGGACCTCCTCTCCTCCATGCAGCCGCCGCGGCTGAGGGTCGGTGGGTTTTATTTGATTTTTATATACCCTGTTTTATTGTTTTTTTTTGGGGGGGGAGCGTTTTTGTAAACTTTTTTTTTTGCGATTTTTCCTTCTTTATAGATTTTTTTTCTTTTTTCGTAAACTTTTATTTTCGATTTTTCTTTCTTGATGGACTCTTTTTTTAAAGCTTTGAATTTTTTGAGTATTTATTTATTTTATTTATTTTATAAACCCTTTTTTATTTATTTCTTTTAATAGTCCAATGCTTTTTTCAGTCATTTTTCTAGACCAGTCTTTTTAATCTTATTTTGACGTTTCGTTTATTTCAACTCCATTTTTGTTTTTGCCAAGTTTTCCTTATAATTTGCTTTTCTTCTCTCGATTTAAGTAATATAATACCCAGTGACTTTCTCCCCAATGGTCTACTTGAAAGAGTGACCCTGAATAAAAGAGAAAGAGAAAGAGACAGCACATGTGAGAATGGGAAATAGCCGGGCAAAATGAGATTAAATAGAAAATCACGAGACAGAAGGAAAAGAATCAAATGTAAATCGAAATTCAGTTGTGATAGAGATGAGTTGAAATTTTGAGATGAAATATAAAAAGGAAATAATAGAGTAAAAGTATTGGAAATAATGAGGCAAAGAAAAGAATCGCAACAAGAAGAAAACGGAAACCACGTAAACATAAAAACAAAAGAAAACGACGGACTGAGAAGAAAACGGAAAACACGACATACATAAAAAGTAAAGACGACGACGACAGAAACTTTGGGTTATTGTTATTGAAAATTGAACGGGAAGTCGAAACGAGGAAATGGCTTTTGCATTCCTATTCCGTCGAGGGAAGATGAAAAAAAAAGAGGACAGTTAAAGAGGCAAGAAGAAGAGGACAACGAGAGGGAAGAAGAGGAGTTAAAGAGGCCATAACGTCCCTGGAATACCAAGATAGTTAGAGTCCTCGAAGAGACTTCGGTTTCGGCGCGTTACAAAATGTTGGGTCTTTTGTTGTATTGTGAAGTTAAAGTTAAGTGTACCTTAGTTTAACCAGACCACTGAGCTGGTTAACAGCTCTCCTAGGGCTGGCCCGAAGGATTAGATTTATTTTACGTGGCTAAGAACCAACTGGTTACATAGCAACGGGACCTACAGCTTATTGTGGAACCCGAACCACATTATGACGAGAAATGAATTTCTGTCGCCAGAAATAAATTCCTCTAATTCTTCATTGGCCGGTCGGAGAATCGAACGCTGGGCCAACAGCGTGCTAGCCGAGAGCTCTACCCACCCCTCCAATGAAGGACTTGTATTGTGAAGTGATTGGGTAATGAGTTATGCCATAGGGGTCATATTCAACTTATTTTTTCTTAAAGGTCCTTTCGATTAAACTTCTTCATAGCATTTTTATGCTGTAACGCCACTTGGGAACCGTACTTTAATAGCCATGCAAAGTCTAGACTAACACATATATATCGTGTTTGTTCCATGTTCCATTTTGGTAGTTAGTTGTTACACCAGATAACCTACAATCTGTCAGTCAGTCAGTGCCACCTTTTATATTTGATCGTTCTAAGTTAACACTAAAGATATTTCTGCCTGAGAATGTTGTTTAAATAGGAATCTGAGGTCACTATATTTTGTGTTGAGTTTTAAGTCAGATTAGTGTAGTTTTAGGAAGTTTTTCCTCCTACTTTCTGTTAGTACTTTCTACAGACTATCGATTCATAGAGTCATATTTGTTTGCATCTACCACTGATCATTTTTTATATAAAGATGCTAACACCTAATTTATTCTGTTCGTGGAATTTTGTAGATTTTTATTCAGTTCTTCAAATAGAGTTTCACTGATGTTGATACTTTTCACAGAAAAAAAAATCCAGTTATAATCTTCTGTCTTTATTCCGAGAGAGAGAGAGAGAGAGAGAGAGAGAGAGAGAGAGAGAGAGAGAGAGAGAGAGAGAGAGAGAGCGCGATTAGGTAAGAATAGCGAGAGAAAGAGTGTAAAGAATGGAAATCTCAGAGCGGCGAACAAAGGAGAAGCTAAATGAAGTGGAACTTGCAATGTAGAAAAACGTAAGAGAAGAAATTCGGGCTGGGAATAGTTATTACTCGGTAAACTGATAAATAGATAGATAGATGAGAGAGAGAGAGAGACGTCTGAATACAAAGACTGCGTTAGTTACGACTGGAGTTGATTATAGAGGAAGATTTATGCCCGACATACAAAGAAGGAACGCAGAGAGAGAGAGAGAGAGAGAGAGAGAGAGAGAGAGAGAGAGAGAGAGAGAGAGAGAGAGAATGAGAGAGAGAGAGAGAATGAGAGAGAATAGGGTTAGCATGATTAGCATGAAAGAGAAGGAGGTGCTTTGAATAAAAAGGGGAGGAAATGTATTGCAGTCAGTATTCGGAATGCCAATGATAAAAAGGCAAAAGAGCTATAAAAGGGGAGAGAGAGAGAGAGAGAAAGAGAGAGAGAGAGACAGAGAATAAGGGCGGGAAGAGAGAAAATAGAAATAAAGATGGGGAGGTTCTATTAACATGTTCCGAGAATTAGAGAACGGAGGGGAATAAAAAAAAAATCGGTAAAACAGTAATGAATCAATGGGTTTAAACGATTCTCATAACAAAGACAAAGGGTTAGAATGTGTTATTATTATTATTATTATTATTATTATTATTATTATTATTATTATTATTATTATTATTATTATTATTATTATGTCTGTAAATTTGTTCAGTGCCAAAACATGATGGATGAATCACTCGTAATCTTTTGCAGTATTGGACATAAGTGCATTTAGTATTACAGTGTTTATTATTGTTTTATTGTTGGTATTTTGCCCTTTTTATTGTTACCGTTGCTTTTTAGTTTTCTGTAAAAGACTCTTTTGTGCCGGCTTTGTCTGTCCGTCCGCACTATTTTCTGTCCGCCCTCAGATCTTAAAAAACTACTGACGATAGAGGGCTGAAAATTGGTGTGTTGATCATCCACCCTTCAGTCATCACACATACCAAATTGCAGCCCTCTACCCTCAGTAGTTTTTATTCTATTTAAGGTTAAAGTTAGCCATAATCGTTCTTCTGACAGCGATTTAGGATAGGCACCACCGGACCGTGGTTAAAGTTCATGGGCCGCGGCTCATACAGCAATATACCGAGACCACCGAGAGATAGATGTATTTTCGGTGGCCTTGATTATACGGTGTAGCGGCTGTACAGAAAACTCGATTGCGCCGAAGAAACTTCGGCGCATTTTTCACTTGCTTTGTTGTTAGTGTTACTGATATCGCTTGAAGTGAATCATAGGTAAATGCCCTTAGGTAGGTAGGTAGGTATGTTGTAACGTAAGTAACCTGATTTCATATGATGAGAACAACCAAGCTGAACAAGGTGGCTCATCGAAAATTAAATCATTTTTATTGTTTGACAGAAGGCATACCTACCTTTCATCTTTTTCAAGAATACACATTATTATTGTTTTAATAAGCAAGAAAGGTTAACATGTAAAGGGTTAATGGAAAATAATACCATTGCAGCATGAGGTTGGAGGAAGGATCCCCTTTAGTATTTTATTTGTAATACTTTTTTGCTCTCCAGATGTGTTATAATTGTAATGCCCTTTTTAACTGTTAGGACCCCATCTAAAATATATTTGACGGTGAATTATCAGTGTATGTGAAAACGATTGCAGTAAACAAAGTTCGAGGGAAAAATGTCTGTGAGTTATGAGAGAGAGAGAGAGAGAGAGAGAGAGAGAGAGAGAGAGAGAGAGAGAACGATTGTGGGAAGCAGAGTTCCCAAGGAAGATGTCTGAAAGGTACGAGGTACAGGAGAGAGAGGAAAGAGAGAGAGAGAGAGAGAGAGAGAGAGAGAGAGAGAGAGAGAGAGAGAGAACGATTGTAGCAAACAGAGTTCCAGGGAAAACTGTCTGTGTGTATGTGTGTGTGTGTGTGAGAGAGAGAGAGAGAGAGAGAGAGAAACGATTGTAGTACACAGAGTTCCTGGGAAGAATTCCTTTGAGAGAGAGAGAGAGAGAGAGAGAGAGAGAGAGAGAGAGAGAGAGAGAGAGAGAGAGAGAGAGAGAGAGAGAACGATTTTATTTAAGCAGCGTGCCCAAGGAAGATGTCTGTAAGGTACGAGAGAGAGAGAGAGAGAGACAGACAGACAGACAGAGAGAGACAGAGACCCGACAAAGGAACTGATTACTCCCCCATTAAAAGAAAGGTTTATTGACACCAAAGTTTGCGGTGGTATCAGAGCCAGGAATGCCCTGATGAGTAGTTCCAATCCTTGCTTCTTATTGGTTTCCCGAGAGATGTCATCAGGGGAATTGCAGAGTCACGTGACAAGCTCGGTCTCTTTCAGAGAAAATATTTAGGGCTCTTCCTGCCAAGCGATGTCCAATGGAGAGAGAGAGAGAGAGAGAGAGAGAGAGAGAGAGATAGAGAGAGAGAGAGAGAGAATTGTGTTAAATACTGAATTAGAACGGGGCTTTAATAGCAAAGAAATGTGGAAGTATTGAAGTGCCTGTATATTTGAATGTATATTTATATTATATGTTTATATGCATGTCGCGAATTAATCTCTCTCTCTCTCTCTCTCTCTCTCTCTCTCTCTCTCTCTCTCTCTCTCTCGTTAATTTGACGCAAGACTTGCCATCGATAGTATAGTAAGATATAACTTTATTGTGGTATGAAAACCGTATCTACCTCTAGGACTTTATTTAGCCACGAAGTCAAAGAATGTCAGAGATAACACTACTACCTCCTGTCCAACATTTTATGCTTTCGTTTCGCTGAGGTAACCTGAGAACCGAAGTGGCCCCGGGAGCTTCAGATATCACGTAGATTGTTGCTACTTCAGGATAAAAACAGAAGCCTATCAACTTTGAAAGTAAAGCCACAGGCCCGAGATTAGGTAATACGCGACACGTGTTTCAGAGCACGGTGAACATTTTTTAGCTCCATATTACCGTCAGCTGTACGTTGGGAAATACAAGTTTCCGGAAGGAGTTTGGTGGGTGGGGGTGGGCGTGGGGGCGGAGGCACGTTTTAGTGGGGAGGGGGAAGGGTGTTGCATGAGGTTGTACGCGCAAGCACACATCGCTTCCCTATTTTATTCCAACATCCTCTCCTTTCTTCCTTCATATCCAGAGGCCCTTCGCTGGCCCTTCTAATGCTCTTCAGAGACTGGTTCCCTGTAATTCTATATTATTCCCTGGTCCCGAGTACAAAAGCTGTTATCTGACCTTCAGCCCCTTTCAGAAATATGCAGGCGGGCGCATGGCGTACGAGCCACCCATTAACCGGTTTTAATAATTTTTCCCCTATTTATTTTCCCCGCTTCATTTTCCCGTTTTCGTCTGTTGTGCGAAGTTTTGAGACCAGGAATACCTTGTTCATCAGATGATTCAACTGATTTGCTACTAGTGCTAACGGTCTGTTATAGATTTAATTTTCCTTTCGAATATTCTAGGATTAAAACGCGAAGAAATCATTTTATCTTTGAAGAAAAAGGTAATTAAAATATGATTAAAACTGTTGTTAAAAAAATTATGTTCATCCTCCTGTCATACCTTCTCATGTTTAGCAATTTTGCAGCCAACGGTAATTATATTTAGCCAGTATTAAAAAATGTTATCAGATTCATGGAAAGGCACTTTTTTTAACACATATACTACAAGTTTGTGTATATTTGTTTGTTCTTAGATAAGCACGAACGCATAAAAGCAACTTAGAGTGGGAAATTTTTGGGTCATAGTTTTAATCACTTTTGATAAAGATTCATTGTTACTTGAATCTTGGAGTGTTTTTTTATATAAATCTGTTGTTATTTGAATCTAGAAAAATTTTTGTTGCTAAAATAAATTTTGATTATAGGGAAATTTTTAAAATAAAATTCTCTCCTTATTTAAATTTAGAAAAAACATTTTCAATGAAAATCTCTTAATAGAATCTTGAATAATTTTTTATTGATAAAAGTTTCTTGTCGTTTGATTCTGGAAGAATTTGAGCTAATTTTGATTCCCATAAAACGCAAATGAATAACGAACGAACAAAAGAATTTTCTCCATTTTCTTTCCTCTCTTAGAACAAATAAAATGATAATTGTTTTCATACCACGCGGCATTGCTAATAGATAAAAAGGACTGGAAAATGAACACAAATAGGGTTCCGAGTCAGCCAGAATGGCTCGCTATTCAAGAGAGAGAGAGAGAGAGAGAGAGAGAAAGAGAGAGAGAGAGAGAGAGAGAGAGAGAGAGTGCAAAGGAGCCCTTCTGATACAGAGGACCTGTTTTCGACATACAGCTGCGCCTCTCTCACCCTCCCATTACCGGAGGGTCGTGAAGAAATAAAATAGTTTTAGATATAAAATAGCTCCTTTAGGAGGAAAAAGAAAAACGAGAGAGAGGGAGAGAGAGAGAGAGAGGTCCTGGAGGCTATACAGTTGGTTGTTCTGCGATAAGAAAATGCAGCGTCTTCGGCAAAGATCTTCTTCTGCCATTCTCGGTGGAGAATTTTTCCCCTCGGTTTTCCTTCTCCTCCTCCACCACGTCATTTGGACGTTTCTTTTGTGTCGCTTCTGGTGCCTGGCGTTGTCTTCTGGGCGCCCCCTCCCAAAAGATTTGCTTTTATTCCGTCTTATTTACAAGTAACAATCCGGTTGACGTGGGGCTAAAACTCTATGGATTTAGGTATATCCTTCACTTTTGTTTTCGGGATCAGCTGGAAAGACATTGCTGCTGGTGGAGGTAGTATTTTTTTTTTTTATATACATCTTACTAAGCGACCCTTTTCACAAATGGCACACCTGGCCTGACATTTTGCTGATGCTAGCGGCGATGTCCCGCTCCGAGGTGCCGCGAGGCTCTCCAGGGAATGTCATTGGAAAGTGGATGGAACTTAACAATGGGATTCCTTTTTATGTCTGAGTCAGTGTCACGACCATCATTGTTATGCCAGTGTTATTAACATTATTAGATCAGCGGTATTATCATTATTTGACACAGGACCGAAGGCCATTAACCTGCTGAGCAGTCTTCGTGCTGTTTCTTTTTTGAAAGGATAATTGTGGAACAAAGAAGAAAATCTTCCTGTGACATTTTGAAAGTTTTCCAGCAATTATGAGGACATGTCATCTGCACTCGTGATATAATTGTCTTAAATATTTCAGATGAAAAATTATTCAGATTCCAGTTCTTCCAGTAGCATATTTTTTTTTTACTGAGAGCCATGATATTTACTTGATGCTGTATTTTAGCCATCTGTTGTAAACAAAAAGAAGAAAATAATCTTGGCACGATTAAGAAATATTTCAGTTCTAAACCACTTTTTTCAAGTTTATTTCATCGGGATTCTCTCGCCAAAGCATAATTTAACCTAGAAATCCTTTGTAAAACAGCCTGATTTGGTTGTAAATGTATTTTATGCTCACGTATGCCGCAATCAAAGTCAGTTACAATGTGTGAAAATGTTTAAGCAAATACAATTGTTTACGTTACCTAATTCTATGCTGTATTATTTGTAATTGTCATTTTTAACTCAAGGGTATTAATGAGATCGCTAAGATAACGCTGGAATTATAAAAATAATAGTAAAGGAGGGCAGTGCCGTTAGTGCACCTCACGCGATGCAACCCCTTTAATTTCTTTCATTGCACCTCCGTTCATATTCTCTTTCTTCCATCTTGCTATCCACCCGCTTCTAACGATTGTTTCATATTGCAACTGCGAAGTTTTCCTCCTGTTACACCTTTCAAACCTTTCTACTCTCAATTTCCCTTTCAGCGCTGGATGACCTCCTAGTTCCCAGCGCGTGGCCTTTGGCCTAAATTCTATACAACATTCCACAAGGGCCACTATTATTGCTAACATTACGGCTGAAGTAAACACGATAGTCGTTGCAATAATGATGATAGTATCCTTTCGTTGCGTCACTTAAAATTCAGAGTGAGCCATTCTGAGCATCCCTTGGAATATGTAAATTGACGAGACATAATTATAATTGCCCCTGCAGCTGAAATTGTAATTATACAAATAACGCAATTAACAGTGTGTGTTATTGTCAGTAGCGACTATCATTCTCAACATAATTAATAACGACAATTAATTCATACTGAGTCAATTTGCCAAGCTAATTGTTTTATCCGGCTTTAGTTCATGGCGTTGGTTGCTTCCCAGTTTATTTATTTATTTATTTATATATTTACTTTTTTGGTTACTGGTTTAATATATTTTTTGTTGAAGTTTTTGTTGTGGTTGTTCTTGGTTTTGTGTAATGATTTTTTTATTTTACTTTTTTGACATGCTTCGTTATTATCGTAATTACTCCTAAGTTTATTGATAATTATATTGTACCATTATCAGTGATTTGGAATTTCATTGCTTCGATCTTTAGGCTATAAGTTATTATAGGTCTTGCTAAATATATCAGTATCGTGATTAAATTGTTATACATTAAAAATCCAACATTTATTTCATCAAACTGTATTGTTGACAAAAGTTCAAAACTTTAAACAAAGACTTTCGAACACCGTTTAGCTGTTTCAAAGTTTTTTTTTTTATTTTCAACTTTTGTCAATAATACAAATTACTGATGTAATTGTGAATGTTCATTGAACATTGTAGGATTTGTCATCCTTCAGTTGGCTTCTCTGCTGTAGATGACAATAAATAAATTCAAAAGGCAATAAATTTTATTATTTGTTATAATTATATTCATTCTTGACGAGATATAATTGTTGCTGCTGCCCTTTTAGATCCAGGGCAGCGTGTGTGGCCTGTCTCCTAATGTAATTTAAGCGAGCATTTCTGCTCGGCCACGTCGCTAGTTTCACTCATTTACGGAAAATGCTCGTGCTAATATATAATTCCTATGTGAAGCTCGCAGACGCTAACTGTTGACACGTGGAGAATGCAACGGTTTTCAGGTCGGAATGGCGGACGGAAGGAAATGGTGAATAATTGTTTGACAAAGGCCATTAATTTCTTTGAAGAAAGAAAGTACTGAATAAAGTGAGCGATGATGATGTTTGAAAGAGAAAGTGATAAAGCGAGTATGTTTTAAAATACGTGACGAGAGATTTTACGTTTAAAAGTTGAATGATTTTTTTAAAGAAATGGTACATTGTAAAAGTTTAATAGGAAAGGAGAACAGTCTGAGGAAAAATAAAAAGTAAACTTTCGAAAAAGCAGCAGCAAGGAAAAGTTGAATAAAACCACAGTATTTATTCGAATATATAATCGTTATTTTTCCGATGCGTTGCAACGATAATATACGGGCTATGAACTCAGCTCTCTCGCCTCTGGACTTTGTATATACCTGTATTATATTATCTTCATTTTTGACGGATCGGATACGCTAATTGTAAAATAAGGAGACTCAGTAAATTGCGAAGATCGTGAAATGCTTATAAAAGTAAATTGAGAAGATTAAAGTACACTGCGAAGACGAGAAAATACTTAGAAAAGTAAACTGCGAAGACGAGGAAATATTTAGAAAAGTAAATTTGCGAAAGTGAGGAAACACTTAGAAAAGTAAATTGCGAAAATGAGGAAATGCTTAGAAAAGTAAATTGCGAAGATGAGGAAATGCTTAGAAAAGTAAATTGCGAAGATGAGGAAATACTCCGAAAAGTAAATTGCGAAGATGAGGAAATGCTTGGAAAAGTAATTTTGCGATAATGGGGAAATACCTAGAAAAGTAAATTTGTGAAGATGAGGGAATACGTAGAAAAGTAAACAGCAGTAAACTGCGAAGATGGTGAAATACTTAGGAAACGTACACATGAATCTACACTTTATAAGGAGATAAAAAAATGAAACGGTATACAGAATAATGAAAAAATGAAGCTCATTCGTCCTACTTGAATCGTGTCCTCGAAGTTCGATTTGCAGTTCTTCGTCTTCTTCTTTTAACGTGCTTTTTTTCCCATTTGTATGGAGTAAGCACGATGCCTTCTTTTGAAGGACCTTGATTTGGCTTTGGGGTAGACCGTAGTCTCGATCGACTGCCCTGCCTGTCATCGCTTAGACCCCGGTAGCGTATATACATGTACTCTACCAGTCACCAGCGCCCTGTCTCCCAGCAGCGAGAAGTTGTTGCGCGGTTAGGTCGACAGTCGAGACGTGTGAGGTGTCTGTTATGTTTTTAGGAGATGTTGGAGTGGCTTTGTTTGTGTGTGTATTAGTCTGTAACACCCATTTGCTTTTAAGCAAACCTATCCATTGATTGCATACATAATCCGGGGGTGTCTACACGGATAGCAAAGTGTCCGCCTCTCTGACCGATCGGCTGCGGATTTGAACCCGTGCCACAGACCTCTATGAAGTTCGAAGCTGCTGCTCTAACCGACTTGGCCATCGAGGCTCGAAGTTCGATTTACAATTAAAACAACAAAAAGAAGAAGCAGTCTTTTGCAAAGTTATATTGAGATGGACGAAGTGGGGCTGCTCTTGAGAGCCATAATCGGAATAATATTTACATATTCGGTCCCTTCCAAAATAATATAATTTTTTTTTCTATTTTCATCCTCACTAGGATACTGACTTGATGTATTTTATCTTATCAGTATTTTATCTTTTATCACGAAGAGAGTTTTGATTCCATTCTTTTATAAAGCGTCTATGTTGGCCTTTGTGTGTGTCATCTGGTTTCTTTAATCTCTCTCTCTCTCTCTCTCTCTCTCTCTCTCTCTCTCTCTCTCTCTCTCTCTCTCTCTCTCTCTCTCTCTCTCAGAGCATAGTGAGTTGCATTTCCGACAAGCGTTTCTCTTTGTCTTAAGTACTGTTTACTTTGTGTTCCCTCCCCTCCCCTCCCCTCCCCTCCCCTTCCTTTCCTCCCCCTCCCCACCCCCTGCTCTTCCTTGCCCTGGTTCTTTCTCACTGAGTGGAAGTAAATGGATTCAATTTTTGTTCTCTTTTTTATCACGAGGTTAGCTTTAAAAAGACATCCACACACTTTCCCGATATTCCAGGTCGTAAATGGCATTGCAGAAACACAAAGTTCCCAATCTTCGGAATCGGAATTGCCGGCAATGCTCATCCTTTGATTCCAGACCGCATCAATGAAATTGTTGTTGTCTCTTACAGAAACAGCGGAGAAGAAAATTCCAATTTACTCGTCGTTAGGCCGCAGTGCTTTGGTCGCCGAACCGAACCGCGTCGTGGTCTTTTTTCTGTCTGTACAAGGCGAATCAAAGCATCTCGGGGTCTTCATGTACGGTAAATCAGTGAATCGCAGGGATTTTTCTTTAGAGTATCTCGAAGCCTGTCCACGCAAGGGATTACTGGGTCTTTTCTGTTTGTGCAAGGCGAATCAAAGCTTCTCGGGGTCTTTATGCAGGGTAAATCAGTGCATCGCATGGATTTTTCTTCAGAGTATCTCGATGTCTTTTCTGTCCACGCAAGGCATTACTGGGTCCTTTCTGTATGTGCAAGGCGAATCAAAGCATTTCGGGGTCTTTATGCAGGGTAAATCAGTGCATCGCATGGATTTTTCTTCAGAGTATCTCGATGCCTTTTCCACGCAAGGCATTTCTGAGTCTTTATGCCGGGTAAATCAATGCGTTTGCAGGGATTTTTCTTCAAAGTATCTCGAGGTCTTTTCTGTCCACGCAAGGCATTGCTGGGTCTTTTCTGCCTGTGCAAAGCGAATCAAAGCATCTGGGGATCCTTTTTTTTATCCATGCAAGGTAAATAAAAGCATCGCTGGTTTTTTTCTGTCAAAGCATATAGGGGCCTTCTCTGTCTATGTAAAGCGAATCAAAGCATTTATGAGTCTTCATGCAAGATAGATAAAAGCACCGCCGGGTTTTTTCTTAAGAGCATATTGGGATCTTTTCTGTTTATGCAAGGCGAATCAAAGCACTTTGGGGTCTTTATTATCCATGCAGGGTAAATTAGAACATAGCTGTTTTTTTTTCTGTCAAAGCATATAGGTGTCTTTTCTGCTTATGCAAGACGAACCAAAGCATCTCAGGGTCTTTTTTTTATCTATGCAATGCAAATTAGAGGATCGCTGTTTTTTTTTTTTTTTTTTTTTTTTTTTTTTTTTTTTTTGTCAGAGCATATCGGGGTCTCTTCTGTCTATGCAAGGTGAATCAAAGCATTTCACGATCTTTATGAAAGGCAAATCAAAGCATCGCTGGTTTTTACTTCGAAGCATATAGATTTTTTTTGTCTATGCAGGGCGAATCAAAGCATCGCTGGGTCTTTTCTGCCTATCCACGGCGAATCGAAGTATCGCTTAGACTTTTTTTTCTACTAGATAATGTTAATCAAAGCATCCCGTGGTCTCTTCCATATATGAAGGGCGCTGCTCACCTCAGTTCTCTGTTTTGATAAAGTTCGTCTGAAAGGACGAGGAATTTATGTCCCACATGCTGTTTATTTGAAATGTGTTCTTTCACAGTGTGTCGTTATTTTTTCAAACAATATATTCGATATTTTTTTGATGGGTAAGTGAATTTACCTTTGTTTTTGTATCAAGTATTTGATGTTTAGTGTATACAGTACTCTGTCTCAACCAGAGACTGTTGTCATTACTGTAATGTAGCGCGAACAGGTTCTTACACTTGTCCGGCTTCTACGTATTGATTAATTTGTGATTATTCTCAACCTTCTGTTAACAATAGCACGGGATAATACGGAAGTTGTCTGGCTCAAGTTGTGTAAATGTCAATAAGAATGATAATTTTTAAGTAAAAAACTCATGGTTTCAGTATAATCATGTTCTACTACAGAATTATTTTTAATGTGACAAGAAGTTGGATTGTAAGTCTCAAATTTAAGTGGGGTTAATTGGTCAGTAAAACAATATACATATTTTTGTCACCATTTCGTCCATTTTTTTTTTAACATCGCCATTGCAATATGTTAAGTTCAGTCTAAATTTTCAATCATAAGCAATGTTAATTTTGCACAATATATTTAAAATTTTAATACAGCCATTCTTTTAAATAATCTACATTTATTTTACAATACCGCTAGGAATGGCATTCTTGGAAAAAGTGTATGACCTTTCACCCTAAATATCCATACATTCATACACCATATTTCGTAAGTAAATAATTTGTTTACTAAGTCCATGATGTTTTTGGAAACGATATTCATGACTAAAGCCGAGTGATAATAATTGACATAACGCTTCTAGGTTTTACTGAATTTCAATTTGCGTTCGAGTGCCGTTATCCTATGCCAAAAGAATGGAAGAATATCTCGTGGTCGGGTATTGGGGCATCATAGCTACTGGATTTTTCCCCGAATTAAAAACTTTGTTTCATTCAGTCTGCAATGTCAGTTAACCAGATTGCTTTTGAATGAATCAACGAAATCACTAATAATTTCTCTATATGAGCAATACTACAAACATTGGCTTGTCATTGCTATGCATATCAATCAGTTGCAACGAATCATCTCATTTGTTTTCATTGTGCATTTAAATTTTGTTTAAAATTTTTGAATATTAAACGGCTGCTGCTGCTGTGCATTAACGTGCAAATAGGACAAAATCATTTAAATAGTTGTGGCTATGGATTGATTTTGTTGTAAACATTGGAGTAAGAGAATTACTGACTGCCATACAGTTGATTATTGAGTAATATCTGATTATTATTATTATTATTATTATTATTATTATTATTATTATTATTATTATTATTATTATTATTGCAAACATAGGAGTAAGAGAATTATTGACTGCTATACAGTTGATTATTGAGTAATATCTGATTATTATTATTATTATTATTATTATTATTATTATTATTATTATTATTATTGCAAACATAGGAGTAAGAGAATTATTGACTGCCATACAGTTGATTATTGAGTAATATCTGATTATTATTATTATTATTATTATTATTATTATTATTATTATTATTATTATTATTATTATTATTGAAAATCAACATGCACTAATTTGGAAGTCCTAAAGGGCCATCAACTGGCAAGCTGTCTTTTGAAAGTAAAAGGTTCATGTGTAGGAAAAAGAAAACAGCGAGAAGAATAAAAAAAAATCAATCAGCCAATGAAATATTTACAGATAAAAGATGCAACAAGAGTCGGCACGACTAAGGAGATGGTGCATGATGCTCTATGTATCACATCTACTTTTAAAGTAACTCTCACTGTTGAGTAAAATACATTGTTTTATATCGTTGTTGGTGATTCTGGTAACATTTGAAGACTCCTTTCGATGATATTTTTTTTATCCAGTTTGCAAGCATTTATTAAATATTTGCTTTATTTCTCGTCAGGCACGAGAACATTTTATTCCTCTATTAATCTTCTTATAGATCTAATTCTCTCTTGTGTAGAATGGGTCCTGGTGTTTTCACTTCACCCGAACAAATAAGATGGTTGACCTTTGGTGCCATTACCCAGCCTTCTTCTTCTTCTTCTTCTTCTTCTTCTTCTTCTTCTTCTTCTTCTTCTTCTTCTTCTTCTTCTTCTTCTTCTCCGAAGCTTCTATCTACAGCAATCTTATCTCTCGACCCTTACGAAGGTTTCCTCCTCTCTCTTCCTCTCCTTCCTCTACGTCTTCCCCACCCCCCTACCCATTCCCAGCTACTTCATATATATCGCAAGTCGGGTTAGGAGGGGGCGGGGGAGGGAGAGTGGTGAGGTGCCTGGATGAGGAAAGAGACGGAGGAGGTAGGAGATGAAAAGGCCTGGCCTTAGAAGGAGGCAAAAGAAAGGTGGACGACAGAATAGCTTCAACGCGGGCAAATATTACCGTGTGGCACACTGCCGAGAGTCTCACGTACTACTTGGCACTAAAGTGCCAGTGTCCTTTTACAGGCGAAAAGGGCATTCAGTTAACTGCATTCCGAGAAAGGACAGAAGTAGAAGGAGAAGGGGGGAAAAAAGAGGAAATAATTAAAGGGCCATGACATACAGATAAGAGCACTGGCGGCAGGTGATGCGAATGGGGCCACAGAGAGAGAGAGAGAGAGAGAGAGAGAGAGAGAGAGAGAGAGAGAGAGAGAGAGAGAGAGAGAGAGTGGGTGGGTTCGTTCTGGACTAGATTGGAGGAGGAGGATGAGGATGAGGAGAAGGAGGGGGGAGAAGCCGAGGTACCCCGTATTGTGACCTCACTTTATGAGTGTTGGGACTCACAATGGGGCTGGGCAATTCCAATATCTCCAAACACGAGTGCACCTCAAACTCTCTCCAGGCACATTTTGACGTTCAAAAACTCCCTCTGACAAAAAAAGGAGGAGGAGGTAGAGGAGGGGGAGGAGGAGGAAAAAAATAGGGAGACG
>NC_089750.1:68322206-68344706 GCF_040412425.1 Macrobrachium rosenbergii
CAGTCTCCCTGAATTTTTCACATTTTATCAATAAAATTCAATATAGACCTACTCGCATACATTAAAACACGATTAATCACCCAACATACCCCTCCTTTCATTCTCTTTAGCTCTGACAATCCGACAGTGAATCCCCATATACCGGCAACAATAGAATAACCGTCACATATAAAGCATTATTCCCTTTACGGTCAACAAATGCAATCAGCTGTTCGTTTATTCGTACCGGTATCGGAAACTGGGATCGAAATCGGTTGTTCGGTCCTAAATCAACAGATGGATGTTGTTTCACTCCATGACACGCGAGGACTGGTTCTTCGCGTTTATTTAGCCCGGATCGATGGGTGTTGTTTCGGCCTTATTCAGCGGGATGTTGTTTTTGCCTTAATTCACGTTGGTGGCGTTGGTTTGCTCCTGATTCGCCTGTAGTTGTTTCTTTGCGCATATGAACCCGAAGGATTTTTGTTCTTGTTGTTGTTTTTTGTCAAAGTTAGTTAAGGCTGCTGTTTTGCTGTACTTCATTTGGAGTGTCAATATGATCAAATTGACAGGAATGTTGTTTTTTCATAACTCACCAAAACGATGAAGTTTCATTTTTGGTCAAAGTTCATTTGTAGGGACGTTGATTTATTAAAAGTTAATTAAGGCTGTTGTTTTTGTATGCTTTAGCTAAAGCGTGTCAATATGATCAAATTAACAAAAACGTTGCTTTTCCGTAGCTCACCAAAAGGATTTTTATTTTTTTTTTTTTTTTACAGAATTAGCATAGAATAATTTATCAGTATTCAGTAGACAAATATCCAATCCACAAAGGATTTGTTTCCGCTATAATTGACATACGGATGTTGTTCTTCGTTAAATAGCAAAACTCTCTTGTTTCTCCCAGATATTACCAAAGGATCTTGTCCAGCATTTTTGATAGGGAATATCTTCCGAATGAGTCTTCTTCTGCTTACTCTAGAATGATAAATTCCAAGCCTTTACTGACCTTTATTTATGAAGTGTTTCTGAAAGCATTAAGGATGAGACGTTTCCATAACGTACCTGCAAAAGAAAATTACATTAATGATAATATTGATATTAACAATAATGAGTGTGCGTGCGTACGTGGGTTTCGAAGTACGTATGTATGTAAATATGGGTGTATGTATGTATATGTATATACGTAAATTATATATATATATATATATATATATATATATATATATATATATATATATATATATATATATATATATATATATGTGTGTGTGTGTGTGTGTGTGTGTGTGTTTTGTGTGTATAACTAAATCACGAAAATATGGAACGTGATGAATATATAAATAAAGATAAAATCCACGAAGGAAACGGAAACACTGGAGTTATATATATATATATATATATATATATATATATATATATATATATATATATATATAACTTTACTTATATATATATATATATATATATATATATATATATATATATATATATATATATATATGTATATAATATATATATACATATATATGTATAAATATATACAGTATTTATATATAATATATATATATACTATATATACATGTATGTATTTATATATGTATATACATACATACATGCATACATACGTACGTACATACATACATATGAAAACAATGCTCAGTGCGATTTTAATGGAAGCCAAGGAACAAAATGAAAACAAGGGGAATCTTGGCTGATAAACCGCAAGAGGTGACATTCCTGGTTCCCGTTATTCCTGGGATCTTCGCCAGATGGATTCAATCAGGAAAAAAAAAAGAAAAAAACACCGACTTAAACAAGAAGTGAAACAAATGGCAAGTTAAAGAACAGATGCGGAGATACTGAATACACGAATTGGGTTGTTTCCTTGATTAAACGAGGAAGGGGGATCTTGTGACAGAGAGGGAAAGGAAGCGGTTTTTAAGGAGAGGATTACGCGCGCGCGCGCACACACACGCACGCATACACACACACACATACATATATATTATATATATATATATATTATATATATATATACATATATATATATGTTAAGAATATTTTAACATTAATTTGTTACAAGTATTCTTGTTAGAATTAATATTTATATGTAGACATAGCAAGTGCACACACACATATTTATATATATATATATATTATATATATATATATATATATATATATATATATATATATATATATATATATATATATAATGTGTGTGTGTGCAAAAAGATCCTTACCAATAAAATTATTATTATTATTATCATCATTATCATTATTATTATTGTTATTATTATTATTATTATTATTATTATTATAGGTAGTAGTAGTAGTAAGCGTACACACACACGCATATGTTTTTATATATATACATACATATATATATATATATATATATATATATATATATATATATATATATATATATATATACGTGTGTGTTTGTGTGTGTACGCTTACTACCACTACCTCTGATAATAATAATAATAATATAATAATAATAATAATAATAATAATAATAATAATAATAATAATAATTTTATTGGTTAGGGCCACATAATAGGCAGGGTTAAATGTCTTGCAACGTTATCATTTGTAAGGTATATTATTATTATTATTATTATTATTATTATTATTATTATTATTATTATTGTTTTTTTTTTTTTTTTTTTTTTTTTTTTTTTTTTTTGAGGTACGAGGCCAAACTACATGTATTTTAGGCTCCATCCCTTACTGGACCAATAAATCTTAAATACTTTAGGTTGTATGTAATTACACACACACTCACATATATATATATATATATATATATATATATATATATATATATATATATATATATATATATATATATATTATATATATGTATATATATATATATATATATATATATATATATATATATATATATATATATATATATATATATATATATATATATATATATATATTATATATCACACAGATATACATTTTTATTGTATCCATTACTGAAAGCTTGTCACTTTCTCCCTTTCACCTTCTCTCTCTCTCTCTCTCTCCTCCTCCACGCCATGAAAAGGAGACTGACTCCAATTCTCGACAAAGTTGAGACGAGGACGAAGAAGAAAAAAAAAAGTTGGGGGGAGCAACTAAAAAGCAAAAACAACAACAACAACAACAACAACACCGAGGAAGTAATGAGGCGACAGAAAATGGGGAAATGAAGAAAACGTAATTTCCTGAGCTTGGTCGAAAAGCCAGAGAGGAAAGGGGAAAGGGCGACCACAGGATGCTAGTAAGAAGAAGTTAGCTCTGGGAACAGGAGACAAGTAGTGGTGGTGGTTCTCTCTATGTCTCTCTCGCGCCTTAGTCCCGGATTAAAATGTGTGGTGATTCTCGGGGGTTGGATTCCGCCGCCCGATGTCATATCTTTCTTTTCTTTTTCTTTTTCTTTTTCTTTCTTTTTTTTTGCACCCTTCCGTTCTTTTTTCTGCTGCTGTGGATCAGGAGGCCTGTAATTTAATTTTCTTTCCTTGTGATTCCTTTTGGGAGCGATATGAATGAAAGCTTTCTTCGCTGCGAGGCTGTAAAAGATTTCTTCGAAGATAAAGAAAGGGCCAGAGAGAGAGAGAGAGAGAGAGAGAGAGAGAGAGAGAGAGAGAGAGAGAGAGAGATTTAATGTTTATAATTATGCTAGGTATTGTAACTACTAAGTTGAAATTGGATTATGTACTTTTTTAAAATTAGCTTGTTTTATGACGAAGGATTTTGTACTCAAGTTTCATATTATAAGAAAATAGCTAGAGATTAATACCTAATGTGATCTTATGATACTACTTAATTTTTAATGTCATCATTGGAAGGATCTAATAAAGATAATTATTTTTACGACCTAAGTTTTAAAACACGTTTCACCCCGATTGTTTCTTGCTTGGATATTTTGGATAACGGACTTTAGTGCAAGTATTTTTTTTATATCTATTTATTTTAGTTAAAGTATCAAATGTAGACATCTGGAATAGAGAAGTTCCGCATACGACAATTAAACAGAACATTTCCGAACATAGGCCTACTGAATTAAATGTGTGAATGGTTTTTTAAATAAAACATTTCAAATGTGAGAATGGTTTTTCTAAATAAAGTATTTCAGATGTGAGAGTGGTTTTTCTGGATGAAATATTTCAATGTGAGAATGGTTTTTCAAAATAGAATAATTAAAATGTGAGAATGGTTTTTCTGAATAAAATAATTCAAATGTGAGAGCGGTTTTTCTAAATGAAATATTTCAGGTGTGAGAGTGGTTTTTCTCTCTAAAATAATTCAAATGTGAGAGTGGTTTTTCTAAATAAAATAATTCAAATGTGAGAGTGGTTTTTTTAATAAAACAATTCAAATGTGAGAATGGTTTTTCAAAATAGAATAATTCAAATGTGAGAATGGTTTTTCTTTATAAAATAATTCAAATGTGTGAATGGTTTTTCAAAATAGAACAATTCAAATGTGAGAGTGGTTTTTTTAAATAAGACAATCAAAAGGCAAATCGCCAAACGAATGTGTTTCGGACGCTTGTCATACATAAGTATTTTGATTGTCGTGGCTGAAGAGTTTGGAAATGAAAAGTTTCCAAGAATAAATGAAAAATCAGAAGCATAAAAGTCTCAACCACGATGTCTGGTGGGGGCAATCGCTTCGACCCCCAAAAGTTTGATGAACATGCCAGTCGTTATTTCGAGTTCCGAACGTAAAGATACAGTTTCGAGCGCGAGTTTGAATGAAACCTTTTCAGTCTGAGCAGTTCGAACGTACAAGAGTTGACTCGCAGAAGACGTTCGAACATTGGCGTTTTGAAACCAAGTATCGAAACATTGGTCGAATTACCTTTTGTCTCGAATCCCAAATGACTGAGGTGATGAAAGTGACAGTTTAGGTGTTTGAGTAGATGTGTTAAAGTAAGAAAAATGATGAGGGAGGTGACAGTTAAGATGTTTGGGGAAATGTTTTAAAGTAATACAAATTATGAAGAATGTTGCAGATAGTTAAAAAGTCATGAAAGAGAATGAAAAGGGTTATGAAATGAGGAAAGGACAGGGAATAAGAATGAAAGCAATTGCGTAGTGATGATAGGACCAAGGGAAATTTATGATAAAGATGTAATTGAAGAATATATCAAACTAGGAATGAAAAGAAAGCTGTAACGTGAAGGACAAGTAAATGGACTGAAAAAGGCCTTAAAGCAAAATAAAAGAACAAAGGAAAAGAATAATAAACTTTTCTCGTACAGAAAAGGGCTAGAAAAAGTATGTAAATAGTTACGAAGACCAGAAAGGACAAGGTAAAGGAATGATAAATGTTGTGGAGAAAGGGAATTTAAGAAGCAAAACTGATAAGCGTAAAGAGATGAATGGACTAAGGAAAAGAATTGAAAGATTAAAGCAAAGAAGGGGAAAGGCAAAAGAATGGAAAACACTGTAAAATGAATAAATGACAAGGAAAAAGTATAAATCAATCTGTACGGGGAAGAAAGGATTAGAAAAAGAATAAGGGGTAGTGAAGTGAAGAAAAGGAAAAACATGAATAATTGAAAGGATATGAAATGAATCAGTAAGTTTTAAATTGAAGAAAGAAAAATGAGAAAGAGGGGAAAACATTAAAAATGGAAAAAGGACAATGCAACAACAATGAAAAAAGTTCCACCGTGGACAAACGCGAAGGAAAAAGTTCAAAAGCTTGTTAAGTGGAGAAAGGGCAAGGAAGAATGAGAAACGTGTGAAGTGAAGAATGAACTTGGAAAAATAGTGAAGAACGGAACTTAAAAGAGGAAGAAAAAGTTGAGTGAATAAAGGAACGATGAAATGATTGTAAATTTTGGTAAATGGATAAAGTACAAGGAAGAAGAATTGAAAAATGAACTTGGAAAAATAGTGAAGAACGGAACTTAAAAGAGGAAGAAAAAGTTGAGTGAATAAAGGAACGATGAAATGATTGTAAATTTTGGTAAATGGATAAAGTACAAGGAAGAAGAATTGAAAAAATGAACTTGGAAAAATAGTGAAGAACGGAACTTAAAAGAGGAAGAAAAAGTTGAGTGAATAAAGGAACGATGAAATGATTGTAAATTTTGGTAAATGGATAAAGTACAAGGAAGAAGAATTGAAAAAATGAACTTGGAAAAATAGTGAAGAACGGAACTTAAAAGAGGAAGAAAAAGTTGAGTGAATAAAGGAACGATGAAATGATTGTAAATTTTGGTAAATGGATAAAGTACAAGGAAGAAGAATTGAAAAATGAACTTGGAAAAATAGTGAAGAACGGAACTTAAAAGAGGAAGAAAAAGTTTGAGTGAATAAAGGCATGATGAAATGATTGTAAATTTTGGTAAATGGATAAAGGACAAGGAAGAAGAATTGAAAAAGTGATTAAGTGAAGAAAAAGGGAGAACTGCGAAGAAAGGACCAAGAGAAAGAATGTAAAATTGAAGAAAGACCAAGAAAAACGGTTGAGGAAAGTTGTCAAGTGAAGAAAGGGCTGTGAAAAATGAGAAAAAGCTGTAAAGGAATGACAAAGGAAAATGCGAATTTTTCCTATGAGTGACACGGAGGAGAAGGTGAGGCATTTGGTGACTGGAGTTGTGAATGACAAGAGGATTCTTTGAGGACATTGTGTTGAAAAGCGAAGAGAAAGAGATAGATAAAGTGTGTCTGCAAGACTTCAAGATAGCATCCCTGTCTCTCTCTCTCTCTCTCTCTCATTCTGAAAAGACACCTGTGCTCTCTCTCTCTCTCTCTCTCTCTCTCTCTCTCTCTCTCTCTCTCTCTCTCTCTCTCTCTCTCAGAAAACCTGTGCTCTCTCTCTCTCTCTCTCTCTCTCTCTCTCTCTCTCTCTCTCTCTCTGAAAAGAGACCCGTGCTTGGATTTCGTAGGAGTCTTACAAGGAAATCTCTCACGAACGTTTTCCCAGCAACGTTTGTTTGTCCGCCTTTTCAAGCGACGCCGAAGCAGTCGTCGTAGTAGAGAGACCTCGGGAGGAGGAGGAGGAGGAGAAAACGCAGAAATTCGTAGAATAAAAGAGAAGGATAACGGGACGAAGAAATAATGAGCAGGAAAAGGGAAAAGGTGGAGAGAAGACGGAGTGGTATGAGAATTCCCTTCGTCCTCTTGTGTGTGTGTATAAGTGTGTAAGTGTGTGTGCGTGCGAACAGAGTGCGTGTTGCCATCCCATAATTGTGATTTGCGACCCTCTCGTCCTTTCGCACGTCAGGAATTTTGCCTCCAGACGTCACCTATTTCAAATGCTTAACGGTGGTTGTTCTGGGGGGCTTAGATCTGACACAGCGAATATTGGGTTATTGAAGAAAACTTTTTGGGAGGGGATCCCAGACGAGGAGAGAGAGAGAGAGAGAGAGAGAGAGAGAGAGAGAGAGAGAGAGAGAGAGAGAGAGAGAGAGAGAGAGAGAGAAGTAGGTATGTGTGAGACCCTGGCTAGCCCTCCCTGCCATTCTTCAAGCAATGAGTAATTGGTTCGTATCTCACCCCAAGGGAAACCTACATTATAGACACCTCTCTTTTTTTCTCCCGTCCTTTCTTCAGTTTTTTTTTTTCCTTTGATGCATTGTGTCGTATCTTCAATATAACCATTTTCATTTTGCTGCCACGCATTCGCCAGTCACATTTTTTGTGGTGGGTAACAGAGCCAGTGTTATTTATTATGTTCCAGCTTGTTGTGTTTGTTGTCCCGCCTTTCTCCAGGTTCTCTTTTGTTATTTATCTGGAGATTTTGGGATCCTGGCAACTTGAGCTGATTTATAGAGGGAATATTTTTCGCGGTTTACAAGAAGTGATTTAGATGTCTATCTCTGAAAAGGGACAGTCACATGTAGACGCCTTTTCTTCTTACCTGTCACTTGGAAATAGACAGATCTGGGTAATTAACTTCCCTAAATCCCGAGGCGTGCCTGTGGACAACGGGTCGCCAGTTTCTTTTAATTCTGACTAAAGGCGAAATCATCGAAGGAATTAATGAAAATTAAAATGATTCAGCGAATCAAGAAGTAAGGTGTCGAAAAAGGACACTATTTTAAAATGTCCAGTAGTGACTTTTTAGATGGTTATTGCGAGAACTTGAAATGTACACGAATTAAAGAAGCCGTGGTATTTAGCACCAGATACTGGAACAGTTATTGAACTTTTGTTCCTTTTACGGAATAGCATACTAAATTTTATAAAAGGATCACACTGTAAGGATTATATTACATATTTTGAACAGGGTGTTTAAGCGCAGATACATTCTGGGATTGGTGCTGAAAGGATTAGATTTGAAGTTTTACAGATTTATAGTTTTTTTATTCTCTTGCAGCATTCTCTTGTGAAATGGACAATGAAACTGACCATCGAAAATAGTGTAATGAACTGACAATTACCTTTTACTCAAAAGTGCTTGTCGTTTTTGTAATGATTATATTATTTATATTTCTTCACATCTTAACACTTTTAATAACTTTTTTGCACATTCCCTGTCATGTTTACCATGGAAAAATTTAGCTCACGCACACATACACATATATTTACACCAGTTACTTTGAACTCATTTGGTTTGGTAATCGTGTTGTTCCCTTTGGATAACTGTACAAGAATTTTTTCTTTCCCAAAATAAAAAGCATAACGTTTGCAAATGGTTTTGCCTGTATTCCTAACGAAGGGTAACTCTTCATTGGTGATGGCTGGGTCACTACTACAGAAATGTGTTTAAAGGCTGGAGATGAAATGTCTTTAAACGATTAAAAAAAAAAATTCTTTCTTTACATCAGTTGTGATTGCATAGAAATTAGTTTTATCATAAACTGGAATTTGCTCGTCTGAGAAAAGTCTTTTTAGGTCTTTGTCGGTGCTATGCTTTTATTTTGAAGGTCAAGGTCTTGGCTTAGTATTGTTGCAATACCACGAAAAACTCCTCAGGTAGTGGCCAAGTTTGTTTTTGCTGTGAACTTTTGAAGTTGAAGATGTGTATCGACTTCATCAAATTAATAAAATTGAAGGAATGGAGTCATAATCGAAAAACTAGAACGTTATTTGGAGTTAGTATTGCCTACTCTCTCTCTCTCTCTCTCTCTCTCTCTCTCTCTCTCTCTCTCTCTCTCTCTCTCTCTCTCTCTCTCTACACACACACACACACACACACACACGCGCACATAAATACGAAACCCCGTGAGAAAATGAATGGCGTCATAATTGGAAAACTAAAAATTGATTTGGATTCAATATTGGAAAACTAAAAGTTGATTTGGATTAAGTAGTGCAAACTCTCTCTCTCTCTCTCTCTCTCTCTCTCTCTCTCTCTCTCTCTCTCTCTCTCTCTCTCTCTCTCTCTGAACACGAACTCCTGTGAGAAAATATCCCAGGAAACTTGCCAATAACAAAGCGAAATCCGGCATGTGAAATCCCCAGACATTTGCACCTGTCGAGGCCGATACAAAGTACCCTGATGTGCCACTGACGCCGTGTCATAGTCTGCAAAGCAAGTCTCATGCCGTTTTATGAGTCGCTCTGATCTACAGGGGATCCCTAGAGACAGTTTTTTCTTGTTTGTAGGTTTTTTTTTTTTTTGTACAAATACAGTGTTCCTTTGAATGCACATGAGTTACTGTGTTTACAGGGGATCTTTAGAGAATTTTTTTTTATTTATGTCTTTTTTTATATATATAAATACAGTGTTCCTTTGAATGCACATGAGTTACTTTGATCTACAGGGGATCTTCAGAGACAGTTTTTTTATGTCATTTTTATTTTGTATAAATGCAGTGTTCCTTTGAATGCACATGAGTTACTTTTTTGTATTAATGCAGTGTTTCCTTGTAGATTGCATCACTAGCGGATCCAGAAAAATTTCATTGGGGGGGCCACCAATTTTCATATTACACACACACATATTTCTTTAATCGATTTTTTAATTTTTTCCCATTTTTATATTTATTTATGTTGCCTAAATCTTCAATATTATTGTTTTTCATTATTTTTCATGGGGGGCAAGTGCCCAGGTGCCCCGCCCCCGGGTCCGCCAGTGGAATGCCTATGAGTCACTGTGATCTGCAGGAGATATCTAGTGACACATTTGTAGATTTAATTCACGTTTTTATGTAAATGCAGTCATGCAACAAATGCGACTTTGCCATTTTGGGAAACTGGTTGCATTTTCGTTTCTGTTCTGCAATATCTCGGAATATATTATTTTCGAGTCATTTGTTTACTTTCTTGCGCCTGTCTCTTATGACGGCACAATTTCCTGTCCAATCTGTCTTTTCCTTCCCTCGGTTCTCTCCTACACCCGCTCTTTCGTTTTCTAAACCCCCCCCCCCCCATTCTATCCCCAACCCCTACTTTTTCTTTTCCTTCTTCTTCTTCTTCTTCGTATATTCACCACTCTTATCGGGTCATTTGTCGTATTCGCCGGAACCAGTTGGACACACCTGGGCCCCAAATTTACGAGAGGCCAAATTGCCCCGCTGAGGAGCACAGTTTATCTAACCACTGAAACCAATTTGAGACCATTTGCTCTCAACAATCGAACCATTTGTATTCTCGCCTAATCTTAACATTGTTCACTTTTTCAGCGCGCTCTCTTTAACGAGACTTTTTACAGGTTCTCTGTCTGTCTGTCTGAATGTCTGTCGTCTTTCTGGCCTATTGAATCTTTTTGTTAATTTATGTGAAATTCCTTTTTGTGCACCGTTTCTCCGGCTAGATAAAACACATCAGTACATTCGTCTTTTGATTCAGTTTTGTTAAGAGTAAGGTACATTTTTTTTTTATTCCACTACTTTTGTTTGATCAATAAGGTCTGGATATCTTTGTCTAGAACCTCGCTTGATTCTCTAATGGACATAAGCCTTTCTATTTATAAAGGCCGATAAGCTCCCTCAGATCAATGTAAAAGAAAAAAAAAGATGGGAAGGACGAACAGTTAAGTCTAACCTTAAAATGAACGGTAGACCCTCCAAGGACGAACAGTTAAGTCTAACCTTAAAATGAACGGTATAAAATGAGCGGTAGACCATCCTCTTGCAATAATAGAAGCCAAAAAAAACTATAAAGCTGGATGTTTATATACGATAAAATATATAGAATTTCTTTCATACCTATAGCTTCAACGCTGAAAAGAATCCTCAGAAACGCACGAGTGCAGTTTCAGCGTCGTTAATTCGTTCCTGGCGAGCTAAACAAACGACACTGTCTTTCACGAATACTGATTAGAACTAATAGTACATTAGCAAATCCATAATAGCGCCATTTGAGACCACACCCACAGCTGTGGCCACTCGGTTCGTCCATTATCATAATCGTTCGTTCAGATTAAGACAGCATTTTTAATCAGTTATATTAAGAGCGATTGTTTTGATATTATCAGGCTGTTCTCTTGTAAGTTTACTAATTTAGGATGTTGTCCAATTTTAACCTCAGAAGTTCAAGCGAAGATGCAGTGTATTACTACCGTAAAGTAATTCACCTTATACTTACGTATATCTCTTCTTTTTGAATTTACTGTTATCGTCTGTAATTTCTTTCAAGTGGACATATTATTTTTTGGAAGCTTGGATTTCAAGTCAGTGCCCCTGCAGGCTAATTTAATACGAATAGGGTTTATTGTCTCAATAATAATAATAATAATAATAATAATAATAATAATAATAATAATAATAATAATAATAATTCCTTTATTTCTCTTTGCAGATCGTGGTGGTAAGTACCCTGGTACAATGCTGTCGTATGCATGTTCACAAAGCCACGAGAAAGTTACTGAAGGATTTTTATGAAAATTCGTGGAAACATCCATCAGGTAAGCCTCTTCGTCTGTAACTGAATTTTGCCGAATAGCTTGAGCTGCCGTGAGAATGGAAACAACACTTCCATAAAGCTATCATTAAGAAAGCTATCATTAAGATAACCGCTGCAATATTCAACGTGGCCATTAAGACACTGATAACGCAAGTAACTGCTTTGCCTCTGAAATTCCCATAAGTAGACGTGAAACTGGTGCTTGGTCAGCCTTGATAGCGAGATGCTGTCCACTGTGCTGAAGATGATTGTGCAATCATGGGACCGGAATTTTATGTCTCGTATTAGGATTTGAGAGACTGTGAAATGGACGCGAGACGATTATGAGACTCCTGTTTATTCAGTAATCGGGATAGCATGAAATTGACATTATGACGGTTATGTTAATTGCTAGAGGACTGCTCTGGAGGGTAATAGAAACTCGTTCTTCAGATTGGTTAGAAATGGGCGTTTTTTATTCTTTTTTTTTTAGCTGCGGATATTTTTTTTATTATACTTTTCTTTAGAAATGTAAGCTCTCTTTTTCTCAAAATCGCGGAAAATTACCGACCTTGGAGGACACTCATACAGTGACACTAAAAAAAGTATATCTTAGTTCAACCAGACCACTGAGCTGGTTAGCAGCTCTCCTAGGGCTGGCCCGAAGGATTAGATTTATTTCTACGTGGCTAAGAACCAACTGGTTACCTAGCAACGGGACCTACAGCTTATTGTGGAATCCGAACCACATCATGACGAGAAATGAATTTCTGTCACCAGAAATAAATTCCTCTAATTGGCCGCTCGGAGACTCGAACGCTGGCCCATCAGCGTGCCAGCCGAAAGCTCTACCCACCCTCCAATGAAGAACTATATACGATTATTGATAATTAGACTTCGCTCAGTCCATGAATAGTTAAAAGAATTCAGCACATGCGCATTAGAGGGAAAGTGGTTGAACCTACACCTTACTAGGGAAGAAATAGTTTCCTCATTCATTCCCCCTTCGGACTCAAGGCTTTCAGTAGAAAGTATACCTAGAAAATGCGAGGAAATCGATAATTGAGTAGTCACTTTCTCTACTAGGATTTTGCCTGGTAAATGTGACTGGTGGTAGATCATGCTTCCGTATAATGACAAAAATTCAGTCTCCTTTCATGTCTATGATTCTGTTGCCCTTCGTAATTTCCGCTCGTTGCTTGATTTATTTTTAAACGTCACCACACCACAGGTGGTCTTACTGTTTATGTCAAGCGTGAATTTCCGCGTCAGTTTCTCATTTGCTGCTCTCTCTCTCTCTCTCTCTCTCTCTCTCTCTCTCTCTCTCTCTCTCTCTCTCTCTCTCTCTCTCTCTTTAGATTTACTTGTAAATAATCGATAGATCAGGGAAACAACAAGAACTCCAAGAATTCCTCTCTGAACCGTCATTACGATTTATCCCTTGAGAACAACCAGGAGAATAATTTGGCTAAGTGCCAATCTGCTCTCTTGTCCTAGCACCGCCCCCTCTCTCTCTCTCTCTCTCTCTCTCTCTCTCTCTCTCTCTCTCTCTCTCTCTCTCTCTCTCTCTCTCTCTCTCTCTCTCTCCTTTCCTTGTCGCTACCTCCTAAAATATACTCTTTTGATCCCTTTACTCCTCTCTCTCTCTCTCTCTCTCTCTCTCTCTCTCTCTCTCTCTCTCTCTCTCTCTCTCTCTCTCTCTCAACATCCTGGTCTAAAGCGGAATTTGCACCTCTGGGAAATTTCGCATCCATCAGGTAATAGCATTCGTCCATTAACTCGACATTTTTTGTCTAGTTTTTGTTAAAGCAAGGCTATTATTTGTTCTCAAGGCACAAAAGGAGAGTAAAATGGAAGGACTAAGGGGAATTGTTGGGAAAAATGAAAATAGGGCGGAGAGAGAGAGAGAGAGAGAGAGAGAGAGAGAGAGAGAGAGAGAGAGAGAGAGAGAGAGAGAGAGAGAGAGAGAAGTTAAGAGGAATCAGGAAGAGTAGTGAATGGCTAGAAGTAATGATTAGGGAGAGGGAGAGAGAGTGTAAAAAGGATCAGGAAGAGTAAATTCTAGGATGAAGTGACTAGGAAAAGGAGAGAGAGAGAGAGAGAGAGAGAGAGAGAGAGAGAGAGAGAGAGAGAGAGAGAGAAGTAAAGAGGAATCAGGAAGAGTAAATGGTTGGAAGTAATGATTAAGGAGAGGGAGAGAGAGAGTATAAAGGATCAGGAAGAGTAAATTCTAGGAGGTAGTGACTAAGAAAAGGAGAGAGAGAGAGAGAGAGAGAGAGAGAGAAAGAGACAGAGAGAGAAAGTTAAGAGGAATCAGGAAGAGTAAATGGTTGGAAGTAATGATTAGGGAGAGGGAGAGAGAGAGTAAAAAGGGTCAGGAAGAGTAAATCCTAGGAGGTAGTGACTAGGAAAAGGAGAGAGAGAGAGAGAGAGAGAGAGAGAGAGAGAGAGAGAGAGAGAGGGGAGGAGAGAAAGGAGAAAGTACAAGGAATCAGGAAGAGTAAATTCTAGGAGGCAGTGACTAGGAAAAGAAAATGAACAGGTTACCGTCTACTAAGGCTTCCTCAACGCGAGATAAAGGATATCATGAAATTCCTCACTTTCGTTTGTCAGGTGACGTTCCCCCACTCCCAACGGCCTCCTGGAGGCTCTCGGCGGTCGTTCACGATTAATTAACGTCCCCGAGTCTCGAGAGAGAGAGAGAGAGAGAGAGAGAGGGAGAATAGGTAAATTACTCTCCTCTGCTGCTTCGCTCCTCCTCGAGGTCGACCTCGAGTCAAGGCTGTTTCGGAGTGTTTGGTTTGCTCCCTAGAGGCACGCCTTCGGGAGCCTCGAGAGCAAGGAGTGGGTAAATGAGAGGAACACATCGTTATGTGTGTAAACAATACTGGGCGCTCTTATTTTCTTTCGAGTGGATTATCCGGAGCCCTCTCGGCTCCGTATCCTTTCAAAGTTACCGACTTCGTGATATGTGTTTACGAGAGTCGTTCTCTTTCACTTATTTTATTCTGTTACTCGTGGTAGAACTAACTCTAGTTTTTATTCTAATATATACAATTCGACAGTCACTGATTCCCAGAAGAGTGAAATGTGCCTTATACAATTCGACGTTCATTTTTTCTCAGAACAGTAAAATGTGCCTCATGCATTTCGACTTTCATTCTCAGAACAGAGTAAAATGTGCCTAATACAATTCGACTTTCATTTATCCCCAGAAGAGTAAAATGTGCCTCATGCAATTCGACTTTCATTCATTCACAGAATAGAGTGAAATGTGCCTCATATAATTCGACTTTCATTCTCAGAACAGAGTAAAATGTGCCTCAAAGAATTCAGCATTCATTCATTCTCTGAACAGTAAAATGCCGCTTAAACAATTCGACATTCACTCATTCTCAGAACAGAGTAAAATGTGCCTCATACAATTCGACTTTCATTTATTCTCAGAATAGAATGAAATGTGCCTCATACGATGCGACATCCATTCATTCTCAGAACAAAGTAAAATGTGCCTTATCCGCTGCTGAATAAAATCTCTCTTAATTTTACGCCCCAGAACGCCAGCTCCTCGCTGTTGCGTAAAACCAAACTTTAATGGAGAATTCCTTGTCTCCTGACCAATATTTTTACTAAGTTTTAGGAGAATCTGATTAAAAGTTTTTCAGAAACCTTATTTGATGACTTCAAAAACTTTGTCGCTAGCATAACAGGCTGACGAATGGGAATATATTCTTTTTTTTTATTATTATTATCATTTAACACCATTGCTCGGAATTGAATGTGTTTGTTAGGCCTGTCTCGTTTCAATTTAAACTTTTAGTTTTATGAAAAACTTGAATTATTTAGCTTCTTTGAATAGCTAGTTTTTTCTGACGGGTTTCAGCCCGTATGCAAAAATGGGGAATTAGCGGCAAAGATATATGTAAATGATTCAGATATTTAGACGAGAGAGAGAGAGAGAGAGAGAGAGAGAGAGAGAGAGAGAGAGAGAGAGAGAGAGAGAGAGGCAGGCTGACACTTCACAAGAAGCTTGGGAGATAAGAGGTTGACTTATCTATCTATCCCGTCTTCGGGGAAGAGGCGACGAAGACGACGATGATGATGATGATGATAATGTCCCGTCTTTAAAAGGCAAATGTATTCATGTCCGCCGCCGAGGCTTTGTTGAAATTTAATCGAATTACAAACACTGCATATGTACCGACGGGAGGAAAACCTCGGGAAAATATAAACAATCTTTATTTGCATTTCTGAGTCGTCGGATGTGAAGTCCCCCGGTTAAGAAACGCGATTCAACAATAAGATTAACTGGAGAATAGCAAAGGATACACTAAGACATCCAGTGTTTGTGCATGTATCCGTGTGTGTGTCGGAGAGAGAGAGAGAGAGAGAGAGAGAGAGGCGGGGAGTAAAAGGGATGAGGATGAGTAAAATTCTAGGAGGGAGTGACTAGGAATAATAGAGAGAGAGAGAGAGAGAGAGAGAGAGAGAGAGAGGAGTAAGTCAAAGGGATCAGGAAGAGGAAATTATAGGAGGTAGAGACAAGGAAAATGAGAGAGAGAGAGAGAGAGTAAAAGGGATGAGGATGAGTAAATTCTAGGAGGGAGTGACTAGGGACAGGAGAGAGAGAGAGAGAAGAGAGATGGGGGGGGGGTAGGTCAAAGGGATCAGGAAGATGAAATTATAAGAGGTAGGAACAAGGAAAAGGAGAGAGAGAGAGAGAGAGAGAGGAGTAAAAGGGACCAGGAAGAATAAATTCTAGGATGTAGTGACTAGGAACAGCAGAGAGAGAGAGAGAGAGAGAGAGGCGGGGAGTAAAAGGGATGAGGATGAGTAAAATTCTAGGAGGGAGTGACTAGGAATAATAGAGAGAGAGAGAGAGAGAGAGAGAGAGAGAGGAGTAAGTCAAAGGGATCAGGAAGAGGAAATTATAGGAGGTAGAGACAAGGAAAATGAGAGAGAGAGAGAGAGAGAGTAAAAGGGATGAGGATGAGTAAATTCTAGGAGGGAGTGACTAGGGACAGGAGAGAGAGAGAGAGAAGAGAGATGGGGGGGGGAGTAGGTCAAAGGGATCAGGAAGATGAAATTATAAGAGGTAGGAACAAGGAAAAGGAGAGAGAGAGAGAGGAGTAAAAGGGACCAGGAAGAATAAATTCTAGGATGTAGTGACTAGGAACAGCAGAGAGAGAGAGTTGGCGGAAAGGATTAGATTTAGAGGTAAAGAGAACCCAAGTGTCCTCTCCCCCCCGCCCCCCTCGCAGAAAAGGCGTAAAATTATCCGACAGGAAATTAGATTACATGAGCCAAGAAGTGTCTCTAGGAGACTTCAAGTTGGTGGATCTCCTTTGCAATAACACCCTGACCCTTTTCTCTCTCTCTCTCTCTCTCTCTCTCTCTCTCTCTCTCTCTGGCCCTTAGTTTTTCTTGCTCTCTCGGAACATATTCTCTCTAGTCCCTTTATTGCTTCCATTTGTTTTCGTTCTCTGTGTCTTGTAACTCACTTTGACTTTTCCATCGCCATTTTTCAAATGCACCCTTTTACGCTGCTTAGTTTTGCCTTTGGTGTTTTTCTTTGACCTTTCCATTGTCAGTTCTCGCCAGGTTATGTCCGTATCCCGTTGCTTTCTTTGTCCTTCGATTCCTCCTCTTTTTATTTTTATGTTTTCATACTTCTTCTGTTTGTTTTGCCACCTCACCTAACCTGTACTCTTTGAGTGTTTACTTTTTAAGTCTTAAATGGAATTTTCCCCATTATTCCTTATTTTGAAGTCAGTGAAAATTGTAATCTGTTATTCAGCGAAGTGCATCCTTCCCCTCCGCCTCTTCTTCGCCTTCTTTGCTTCTTCTCTCTCATCTTTCCTTTCTTCCTTCTTCTCTCTCATCTTTTCTTTCTTCTGTGTTGTATAAATGTTGGATGGAAATTTCTCCATTATTCCTTATTTAGAATCCATAAAAAAAATTGTAATCTGTCATTCAGTGAAGTCCTTCTTGTAGGTCCTTCTCCTCCCCTCTTTGCTTCATCTCCCTCATCTTTCCTTTTCTTCTGTGTTCTCTCCTCCTCCTCCTCCTCCTCCTCCTCCTCCTCCTCCTCCTCCTCCTCCTCCTCCTCCTCCTCCTCCTCCTCCTCAGACCGACTTGAAAGACCCCCTTCTCCTCCTAAGTAACAGGGCTTGTTGGAGAAATACCTTTTCTTGGCCACTATCCATCCTCCCTCTGTTTTTTTTTTAAGGTACACAGATGCATTGCAGGAATTGAAAAGGCGTTGTTGCAGGGAGAGATATAGACCTCTCGCTGCAACGAGAGAGGACGCAGAAGGTAACATAGGCCGACTTTGCTTTTGTTTCGAACGTGGTCTCTCGTGTTTTCCGGGGGGGGGAGGGGGTTGTCCGCTTGCGCCTTGCTTTTATTGGGAAAATGGCTCGCCGCAGTTAGTGTTCGGCAATGGGATATTCTGCTGCTATTTTTATACCTTTTCATTCCTCTCATTCAGACGTGGGAATTTGTGTTGTAGTGGTTGCACAGCCGTGTTGTGGGATTGTTGCATCGATAGGTTTATATTTTGTGTGTGCACATGCGGTTCATTGTCATTCCCATGTAGTTATGATATTGTGGTAAGGTACTGGTATGCATAGTGTTTAATTTTCTTTATGTCCTTAAAGTATTTTTACTGGTAAAATAATCTCATTCAGATAGTCATTGCAAGTTGGTGGATAAATTCGAATTCATGGCTTGTAAACTCACTAATGGAGAGAGAGAGAGAGAGAGAGAGAGAGAGAGAGAGAGAGAGAGAGATTGTTAATTGAGGAGTTTTCCATATATCTTTGTTAGTCACGAGTATCTCATGTCTACATGCATTGCATTGCTATTGAGAATAAACCCTAATTTAAGATTGGCTCTTGATGTGTATTCCCTATTTATTCATTTCTTCCAGTTTTCCCGTCTATCTTCGTGGGGCGATTTTCCCGGCGGTTATAACCTTCCCTCATTCAAGAGGCGGGCTACCGCTTCCGTCAAAGTTAAGACACCCACAGTTTTCCTTAATCTCTTCGGGCGTGGGCTACATAAAGACATTGGGTTGGCCTTCCCATTCGCTGCTGCATTCTGAAAGATAATCATATTTTGCGCTTGACAGTAACATATCCCTGTAGGTGTACTTTAGCCATTACTTAAGGTTCTTTGCAGCGTCCCTTCGGCCCGTAGCTGCAACCCCTTTCTGTGCTTTTACTGTACCTCCATTCATATTCTTTCTTCCGTCTTGCATTGCACCCTCTTCTAACAATTGTTTCATAGTGCAACTGCGAGGTTTTCCTTCTGTTGCACCTTTGTAACCTTTACCTCTCAATTTTCGTTTCTGTGCTGAATGACCTTATAGGTCCCAGCGCTTGGCCATCGGCCTAAATATTATATTCTATTCTATTGACAGAAACTATTATATGTAATGACGGTAAAACGTATTCAGTCAAGATTATGCGATGAATATCGTAAAACCGAATTTAATAACATTACTCGGACGTGGTGTCATCCGGTACCCAGTGAGCCAATTACTTTTTACAACTTAATTAGAGAATTATATTTACACTCATTGAAAACGCACTCTCGCACGAAGATTGAACACATCGAATTGCCTAATTAAGAAATTACGCTCGTAGCCGTCTCCATTATGGTATGTCTTGCTAATTACGACCACCGATATTAATTATAATCTTTAATGAGGATCATCTTTGATCGCAGTCGGTTTTTTTTCTCAGTCGTAATTAGCTGTACAAAGCCAACGGTTCATTAGACTCTCTCTCTCTCTCTCTCTCTCTCTCTCTCTCTCTCTCTCTCTCTCTCTCTCTCTCTCTCTCTCTCCGTTGTTTCCCGTTCGAGTGCCTTTGGCTTCTTTTGAAGCTATTATTGTGTTCCTTATTGCATTATGTTTTCTCGTGCTTTTATCGTGGTTTGTTACTCTTTATGGAAATCGTTTTCATTTTATTGTAATTTTGATGTGTTTTTCTGTTTTTAGTTTTCTGTATAAGTAGACTATTGCGACGGCATTGTCTGTCTGTCCGCACTTTTTCTATTCGCCCTCAGATCTTAAAAACTACTGAGGCTAGAGGGCTGCAAATTGGGATGTTGATCACCCACCCTCCAATCATCAAAATTCCCAAATTGCAGCCCTCTAGCCTCAGTTGTTTTTATTTTATGGAAGGTTACAGTGAGCCCTCATTGTACTTCTGGCACCGTCATAGGTACTAACAACACAGGCCGCTACCGGACCGTGGCTGAGTTTCATGGACCGAGGCTAAGAGTTTAATGGGCCGTGGCTGAAAGTTTCATACAGCTTTACCCGCTGTACAGAAAATTCGATTGCGCCGAAGAAGCTTCGGTGCATTTTTTACTTGTTTTTTCTGTTTACCATCTTTTTCCTCAAATATTCATTAATTATATATATTTGTTATTTTTCCTGGGTTTGCTGCTTTTTAAGGAAATCAGTTTTAGTGTAATTTTGATGTATGTTTTTCTATTGTTTGTTCTGTTTACTGTCCTTTTCCTGTTGCTGACGTTCATATTAATTTTATATTATATTTGGTATTTTTTTCTGGGTTTGCTACTTTTTAAGGAAATTGTTTTAATGCAATTTTGATTTATATTTTTCTATTGTTATTTAATTTACTATTTTTCTACTCTTTTTCTGCTCCTGACATTCATATTAATTTTATATTGTATTTGGTATTTATTCTGGGTTTGCTACTTTTTAAGGAAATTCTTGCAGTGTAATTTTGAATTTTTTCTTATTTTTTTTTTTTTTACTATTTTTCCCTCTATCATTTTTCCTGCTGCTGACATTCATATCCATTTTAAGATTTGCTAATTTTTTTTTTGTCACATGTATTGCATACTCCTGCTTCCACCCCATCCCTTCAGTTTAAAGCATTAGCGAGCTTATACCCTTCTGCATCCTCACTCATCATCACTTCTTTCACTGCGTCTTCCGCATTATTGCCATTCTTTCCTCCTCATACTTCACGTCTTAGCTCGAATTCCCTTCCTCTTATTTGATTTCCATTCGACTTCGCTTCCTCCCCTCTTGGCATTATCCTGGTATATATTAGCCATGACTGCCGGGCGTAGAGACGCAGCAAGTGAATTATGTCAGTCATTCCTGTGAATTTCGACCGTAAGTGGCACCCGGCAGCAATTAAAATGGCCTTTCATTGACCCGTTCTTTTGGAATGGGAGGTGCGTGAGCTAGATATGAATATTTCACACGAGACGCGAAGTCTTGTGAAAACTGTCGAAAAGAGTGACTTCGAATTATGTCAGTCATTCCTGTGAATTTCGACCGTATTCGATGGTTAAGTGGTACCCGGCAGCAATTAAAATGACCTTTCATTGACCTGTTCTTTTGGAATGGAAGGTGCGTGAGCTAGATATTAATATTTCACACGAGATGCGAAGTCCAGAAAACTGTCGAAAAGATTGACTTCGAGAATCTCGTCCTCCCTTCAGGCTTTGTGTGCTTCCGAAGTTAGTTTAAATCGTGTCACATGACATGAATGCCGGGATGTTCCGTAGTTTTCGAATTTGTTCAAGCCTCTGTGGTCTAGCCTTTGGGTTTTTGGAATGGGGTGTAGGAAAAAATCTCTGATTTTTACACAGTTATTCACGCGTCATTTTGAAAATACAATTTTTTATTTTCATCAGATACAAACGAAACGTTGGATTTTCTCATTATTCTTGAAAAAA
Source organism: Macrobrachium rosenbergii (assembly GCF_040412425.1). Lineage (NCBI taxonomy): Eukaryota > Metazoa > Arthropoda > Malacostraca > Decapoda > Palaemonidae > Macrobrachium > Macrobrachium rosenbergii. The sequence goes on from NC_089750.1 coordinate 68,343,707, forward strand.
AAAAGTTAAAGTAAAATAATTGAACAGTCTTCCTTGATATCAGACTTTCATATTCGAAGGAGGCTGTTATGGAAAAATAGAAATCAATTTGTACACTAATCCACACGCCATTTTGAAAATACAATCCTTTGCCATCATCAGATGCAAACGTTGGATTTTCTTATTCCTGCAAAAACTGATTGAACAGCCTCCCTTGATATCAGACTTTCTTATACGAAGGAGGCTTTTTTGGGAAAAGAAAAATAATAATGAAACTGGATCTCGTCTTTATCCAGCAAATATCCCAGTAGCTTAGAAATGGGGCCACGCAATCTTCGGGTAGAATCCTCTAAATGTGACTTGTAATTTTGCGGAATAACAGTTAACCGTAATGGCGTCTTTGCTGGAGGTATGGAGAAATCAAGATAAAATTTTCGTATACGTTGCTTGTTTTTATTTTTTGCTCCCCACTCCCCTCTTTTTTTTATATATATATATATTGAGAGAGAGAGAGAGAGAGAGAGAGAGAGAGAGAGAGAGAGAGAGAGGGGAGGGAGGGAGGTAACCGATGGTAACGTGGAAATATGATTATAAAATACATTTTGATAAAACTGTCAAACAAACTTCATGATGATATTTAGACTTGACTTGGGGTCTTGTAAGACGTTTATTTGATGTAAGAAAAATATATTTCACCCAGAAAATAATGAATTTGAGTTGTGAAACTGTTAGTCTGTTAAAGGAACCATTTTTTTGAGGTCTGTCTTCTTCGTATTTAATCTACAAATATTTGAGTTCGAGTCCCCCCCTCCTCTCTCTCTCTCTCTCTCTCTCTCTCTCTCTCTCTCTCTCTCTCTCTCTCTCTCTCTCTTTGTGTCCTGAAACCTTCTTCATGCATCAAGCACAAAGTGCACCCTAAGAAATATGCATTTTTATGCTTTCCAGATATATGAACGTAACGAAAATGATGTTAAGTTGTCAAGGAAACGTTACTTTATATTTTTACTCCTATTTCCCTTAG
>NC_089750.1:68354706-68374706 GCF_040412425.1 Macrobrachium rosenbergii
CTGGGTGGTCAAAGCGGTTGGCTTTAGGCTGTGCAACTTTCTTATGGCATCGTGTTTGTGTGTGTGCGTGTGTGTGTGTTTATGTATATGTATATATATCTGTATGTATATATTTGTATATATGTCCGTATGTGTATATGTATGTGTGTATATATATATATATATATATATATATATATATATATATATATATATATATATATATATATATATATATATATATATATAGATATGTATGTGTATATATAAATAAATAAATATAGATATATAAATGTATATATATGTATATATATAAATATAAATGTGTGTATATACATATATATGTGTTTATATATATTATATATATATACACATATATATAGGAATTGGCATGCATACTACCTCTCTCTCTCTCTCTCTCTCTCTCTCTCTCTCTCTCTCTCTCTCTCTCTCTCTCTCTCTCTCTCTCTCTCTCTCTCTCTCTCTCTCTCTCATTCTCAGTCCTGTTTGTCTCTTGCACCCTGTCCCTCCATTACTGTTCTGATAAGTTCTATGTGTTTGAAATATGGCCCTTAGCGAGTTCTTCTTCTTCTTGAAACCTGAAAGTGGGAAATCTGTCATCCCCGAGGAACTTGACTTCCTATGGAAACCTTCGAATTCGGAATTTCATCGGTGAAGGAACGTGGGCTATTTTGCTTACAGAGATTTTTCTGTTGCTGAATACTATTCTATTCGGTCATTGTATAATCCAGAGGATAATTTATGCATATGATTGATCATATATATATATGTGTGTGTGTATATATATGTATAGTTTATATGTATATATATAATATATATATATGTATGTATGTAGTTATTTATTTGAGTGTGTGTGTGTTTATGTATACACGAGACCAGAGGAGCTAGTTTGAAATACATGGTCAGTGCAAATGAAAAGTATAATCTCTCTCTCTCTCTCTCTCTCTCTCTCTCTCTCTCTCTCTCTCTCTCTCTCTCTCTCTCTCTCTCCACGCCTTTTATTTCGTCACGGGGAGTGTTTTATCATATTGTCCACACCCCAGAAACAATCATTTTTAGTTAGAGAGCGGACTTTTACCTTTGTTTACAGGACCCCCCTTCGTTTTGTCGTGTTGACTTTATTTCCATTTCTTTATTTCCAGTTTATTTTCATTTCTTTATTTTCATTTCTTTCGTTCGAGTTCAATTTTGTTCATGCGCCGAAAGAAATTCGGGACTGTACCGGGACTAGAGAAAGCGCGCGGGAAAAAGTGTTCCGCATTTTGTTCCGTATTTTGTTCCGCGTTGCCTTTTGATATCGGGTGTCCTTGTTTTCACTTTTGTTATGAATGCGTTTTTCCCTCACTTTCTTTGGTCGTCTTTTGTCCGAGGTTTTTCTTTTCTGTCTCTCGATTCCCTCTCTCATAGATTTCCATTGCCATCGGATGTTATTATTTTCATTTTTGCCCTTTTCCCGTTTACTGACGCTTTCAGTGTTTCCTCTGTTCCACTCTTTCGCTTCTGTTCATTCCTTTTTCATTCGGACAGCCGTGTAGCTCTTCACTAGAATTCCTTTATTTTAAACTGCAGGGATTCGCGCTCCAAAAATCATTGTGACTTTTTTCTTTATGTTTTTTCCACTACGTAGAAAATTATTTTGTAGCTTTGGTAGTAGCAGTAGTAGCAGTAATTTAATATTGTTTTTCTTAAAAATAATATTAAAACATTATTTTGTAGCTTTGATAGTACAATAGTAGTAATTTAATATTTTCCTTAAAAATAATAAAAAAATTATTTTGTAGCTTTGATAGTAACAGTAGTAGTAGCAATTTAGTATTGTTTTTCTTAAAAATAATATTAAGAAATGATTTGTAGCTTTGATAGTAGCAGTAGTAGTAGTTTAATATTGTTTTTCTTGAAAATAATATTAAAAAATTATTTTGTAGCTTTGATAGCAGCAGTAGAAGTAATTTACTACTGTTCTTCTTAAAAACATTATTAAAAAATTATTTTGTAGCTTTGATAGTAGCAATAGTAGTAGTAATTTAATATTGTTTTTAAGAAAAACAATATCAAATTCCTACTACTGCTACTATCAAAGTTACAAAATAAATTTCTACATAGTGGAAAAAAATTGAAAGGAAAAAAGTCACAATGATTTTTACAGCGCGAATCCCTGCAGTTTAAAATAATATTGTTTTTAAGAAAATGTTTTTCCTTTTGATGCATAACGTAACCATTAGGTAAATTTTGTATTAATACTACTTTAAATTTCTTTTTTCCAATTCCATCTGCTGGCATATTAACTCATGTCTTACATGTTATGTATACTCAGTAGCTACACTGCCTTTCCTATTCAACAATGCAAAATAGGTAGTCACATATACAAGTTTTACATATGTATGGCTTCATATTTATGAGTATAAAAGCCCATTGTGTATTAGAGACAAAATTTGATGTATTCACACAAACACACACACACAACACACACTCACATGTATATGTATATATATATATATATATATATATATATAATGTATACATATATATATGAATATATATATAATATATATATATGTATATATATATAAATATATATATATATATATATATATATTATATATATATATATATATATATATATATATATATATATATATACTATATATATATATATATATATATATATATATATATATATATATATATATATATACTGTATATATATAATATATATATATATATATATATATATATATATATATATATATATATATATATATATATATATATATATATATATATATTTATATATATATATATATATATTTATATATATATATATATATATATATATATATATATATATATATATATATATATATATATATATATATATGCATATATGTATATATATGATATATATATATATATATATATATATATATATATATATATATATATATATATATATATATATATATATGAAGTACAGCTCTATCACTGAAGCAAGAAGCCATGCAAATAAAATTACAGCGTTTTCGCTGCTAGGCTCCGTGTGGGAATCACCAAATGGCTGAGAGCAAGAGATTTGCAGTCCCAGACTTATACGTCTATTGCAGAAATATAGAACAGAAATATATAATTTTTTTTTAGTATTTTGAATGCACTTGAGGGCAGATCAGAAGGGAAGCATATGATGGCTGCTTTGCATCACGAGAACAATTCTCCTTTTATCTTAATAATTTACTTACATTTTTATCTATTTTTTTTATTGATTTGTTAGTTTATTTTCTATTTTCTAATGTCTGGTCTCTTCATTGTGTTTTTTCTGTTACCTTCTGTTAATTCTTTCAAATGAACACCATACTAATTGGGTTGTTGATTTTCAGGTCAGAGTGGCCCTTGCGGGCTTGTTCCATATGAATAGGGTTTATCTTCTTCTTAATAATAATAATAATAATAATAATAATAATAATAATAATAATAATAATAGGGCGTATTATATATGTATATACATGTGTATATATATATGTATATATATATATATATATATATATATATATATATATATATACATATACATACATACATATATATATATACCCACTCAGCTTCTCTTTTAAGAAAGCCAATCTCCATTTCTCAAATCATTCCTCTTCTTTCACGTCTTCCGTAAAGAACCATTAATGTCCCAAACATTGGCTCCTTTAATGTCAGTAATTCAAGCATTTTGTTTCTCTGCCGAATTGCATTATTGATGGCCAATTAAATCTTAATTACCCAATAATCTGCGTGGTCCCTTTTTTTTCGGGACCGAAATCACTCCGATTTTTATGTATTGATATTTTCCATCGAGATTATGGCTTTAAGGGTGTTCAGTCCCATGGCTTTTTTTTGTGTTTTTTTTTATTGTTTTTGGGACCGAAATTAGGTTGCTACTTTATGAAAATATATTTTTTTCTCAACATGGGTATTTCGGGCCGAAACCTTTTTAGTTTTGTAATTATTTTTTCGGTGCAGTATTGGCAACAGAGATTAACAGTAAATTTTCGGTTCGTATTTATATATTTCCTATTTTTGAGTCGGGATTAAATTTTTTTCGGGGAGGCATTTGGAATTCAATACTTATTCGATTAATGTACGAGTTTATATTGAATGCGTTTGAATTTATTGCTAAATTGTTTTTGAATTATAAAAATGGAATTATTACGTATTTTTACGATGATAAAGGTGATGAAAGGAAACTATTTTTTCTGATTTGATGAATATTAGTAATATCTACCAAGTTTGAATATGTAAGAACTGTTAGTCCTGTTGTCAGCATGTATATCTGTTCTTTTATTTATTTGTTTGTATGTTTACGTTTCTTCTTGTTTACTTATCTGTTGTCTTTCTTCTAAAGTAAGTAGAAATGGCTTCCCTTAGGAAGTCAGTATTCGCTGTGATAGTTTGCATTTTTGTAAGGGTATTATTTCTTGCCATTTAATTTTTAGGAGGCGGTAGTTGTTGGGGGGTGTTGGGGGGGGGCGGAAGGGGATCGGTGTCGAAAATGGAATTTTGGAAGTCAGAGCATTTAATTAGTGCCGAGGAGCGGCTCTGAATGGCGACATTAACTCATTCATTAATTAATGCTTATCAGAACTTTTGAGGAGACCGCTCGGCGAGAGTAAATAAAGTGAGTTCCACCCTTCCTCCCTCCTCCCTCGTCCCTCTCTCCCCTTCTCATTTCTCCCTCCTCCCCTCTCCTCTCCTGCCCTCTCCTCCCACCCTCCTTCCTCCCTCTTCTCTTCTCCCTTCTCTCTCCTTCCCTCCCTCCCTCCCATCCTCCTTCCCCCTTCCTCCTTCCCCCTTCCCCCTCCCCTCCTCCTCCTCCTCTTTCCCTCCTCCTCCTCTCTCTTCCTTCCTTCCTCCTCTCCTCTCCTCCACCTCTCCCACGCTTCTCTCTCCTCATTTCTCCCTCCTCCCCTTCTTCCCTTCTCCCTCCCTCCTCTCTCTTCCTATCCTTCTCCATTCCGCCTGTCTTCTCCCTCCTTTCTCCTCTCTTTTTCCTCTTCCCTCCCTCCCTCCATCTCTCCTCTGTACCCCCTCCTCTCTTGTCCTTCCTCTCCCCCTCTCTTCTTCCTCCCCCTTCCCTCCTCCTTCCTTCCCCCTTTCATTTTCTGCCAGATTTCCCTTCGCCATTGTGTAATTCTCGAAGGAATTCATACTAAAGGAATTCTAAGTGGCGGAGGGATCCTGAAAATTTTAGATGAAAAATATTTACTCCTCCGCCAACGGTTTGATTAGGTCATTAAATTTTCATCTTGGGGCTTTCTTTCGTATATGGGGGTTTTTATGGCCGCGGAAAAAAATTTCCCCCAGTTGGCTTTTTTTTTTACTTTTTTTTTTTTTTTTTTTTTACAATCCTTTGTATTTTCGTCGTATCTGAATATTCTCCTTATGCGATTCCTCATTGGGTAGAGCTGTGGTCCTTCTCATGTTTGAGAGTAATGGAGTTTTTCTTGATTGATCTTTTGGTCCTTAGTTATTCGATATATATTTTTTGGTGTTATCTCGGTGTTATGGTGATTTTTGTAGTATTATTTTTTTGGGGCGTGTTCTTATTTTTTTGTATTTTTGGTACGTAGTAATAAAATGGACATTAATTATTGTTTTCAAATGATTTATATTTATACATAATTGTGATGGTATATAGTATATTTACTTACATATAATATATATATATATATATATATATATATATATATATATATATATATATATATATATATATATATATATGTGTGTGTGTGTGTGTGTGTGTGTGTGTGTGTTCCTTCTCTGTGTAGTCTTTATTCGCAACGCTCTCTCTTTATTGATTTTTGTACTTGGTGTTACCCTCTTATTTGGCTAGCAACAGATAATTCAATCTGTCATTCAACAAGCAATCCTCTCAATTTTACAACCAGCGGTATCAGATAAGGCTTTTCAATCCCCCATTAACTGTAATTTGTAAAGTGATGCCCTTTTATTGATATAGGAAAAATTGTTCCAGCAATTTGTTACTCTTCGGAGGCATTCTCAAACTTCTGAAGTTCTCAGTGACTGAGAAAATTACAGGTAACTTCCAAAGACGTGAGTAAATAGCGAGCGTTTTGAGGAAATTCTTGGCGTTTATATTCCTGGCGATTGAATTGCGGGTTGAAATTGATGGTACTTAAATGTAACCTTCAAAACTACCCAGTCGCGACATTCTGAAGGTGCGCTGACATTTTGGGGGGCGGATCCATTTCAACTTTCCAGGCTGTTTCCAGATTCTCAAACTATTTAAATTGTCTCGACTAATTCCTGTAATTACGGGTTTATTACTCTTGGTTGGGAATAGCAGTTTATGTCAGGCTTGATAAGCGTTGGCAGACATTCCCCACCCCCCTTCTCTCTCTCTCTCTCTCTCTCTCTCTCTCTCTCTCTCTCTCTCTCTCTCTCTCTCAATTCTTTTTATCCTTTCATTGTACTCAAGCTTTCTTGGATGTTTTTATTACTTAGCAGCTATTGAATCCTTTCTCGAAGGTAAGGGAAAACTAAGGAAATATGGTACCTAGAGTTGCAAGGGATAGATACATAAATAGATAGATAGATAGATAGATAGATAGATAGATAGAGCGATACAGAGTTCCTGAAATCAATATCTTTCAATTTTCGAGTGAAAAAGTGTGAGGGGGGAATTTGTAAAATTAACACTGTTGCATTGAGAGAGAGAGAGAGAGAGAGAGAGAGAGAGAGAGAGAGAGAGAGAGAGAGAGAGAGAGAGAGAACATTTATTAATATATAACCGAGGATAATTAAGTTTAAAAAATTAAATTAAACAATAGAAATGAGAGAGAGAGAGAGAGAGAGAGAGAGAGAGAGAGAGAGAGAGAGAGAGAGAGAGAGAGAGAGAGAGAGGAAAAATAGGATTTTTAAAAGAATTTTCATTTTAATACACGAGAGGCAGAATAAGAGTGATTTTCTGCTAATGTAAAGTTAACTAAAACCATTTGTAAGACTTAAAAGAGAGAGAGAGAGAGAGAGAGAGAGAGAGAGAGAGAGAGAGAGGTATTTAATTCAGGCGGAATCCGTCCGCACTTACATGGAAATGTAATTCTCGCTTGTCGCTGTTTTTTGTTTTTGAGGAATTCCGTTCTCATTATTGCTCTTAATATATTGCAGTAGGGTCAAGTCATAAGATAGACGCAATTGCGAAGCTGCAGTAAACCTGGGGGAGGGAAATTGTGCTCGCCTTCAAGTTAAGTGGATTTTGCACTGTTTCTAACCTTTGATTTATATATGTATATGTATACACATATACATTATATGTATACACACATTTATACAATATATATCCACATATATATATATATACATATATATATGTGTGTGTGTGTGTGTACATATACATATACGCACATGTATATGTATATACACATATAATATATATATATATATATATATATATATATATATATATATATATATATATATATATATATATATATAATATGTTTGACATAGAGATAAAGTTAGGTATGTGTTTGTAATGTATATAATACGTTGTGAGGTATATGCAAACTTTAATTATGCATGTACGTACGTGTTTATGGATAACGCAATTATACCGCAGTGAACTCCGACGCCTTGATATGAGAGAGAAAATTCATTAAGGCACGTGCTTTCCGTTCTTGTATTCTGAATAATACGTTGAAATTGCTATTCATTACGAGAGGAATTTCATTTTAGATCTGAATACATCAGCTTAGTTTTGATCGGATATTTCCATAGGGCTTATTTAACTTGTATTTGCTCTATAATGACTTTTGACTTATTTACTTTAGGCTTACTAAGTGATATGATGAAAAAGGCAATATCGTCTTGGTTAGATTTGCAAAGTGAGAGAGAGAGAGAGAGAGAGAGAGAGAGAGAGAGAGAGAGAGAGAGAGAGAGAGAGAGGCATGGCAGGGGTTCAGTAACTATTTTTGGTGATACCTGACGTCGCGTCAGTTTTGGTCACATTAGGATCTGAGCAAGTCAGGTCATGGTCTAGTCTGTTCATGAGTGGTCTCTCCCTCTCCGTCGAAAATGCGACGCCAGTTTCAGTGACCATAAATCAACCAATCCCTTGAAAATTCCTTGGCGTTCGTTTCAGGGAAGTGAATATCTCAAAACTCCCCCATGTCGATTGCAGGCGTCTGAAATAGTTCAGTTCCAGCCGTTAGGTGCTCGTCGCCTTCCTGTTAAAACTTCTGAGAAGTTTATTGAACAGCCTTTGGAAATAATGCCTGAATAAACAGCATTTCCATCGGTTATGTGGAAAGGTATCTTTAATACTGAACAAATAAAAGAATTACACTTCTTGATAGCGTTGAAAGAGACCGGGAATATAGCTCACGTTCCTATATTAGAAAACGGGATATCACTCACGTTCCCATATTAGAAAACGGGATATCGCTCTCGTTCTTATATTAGAAACGGGATATCGCTCTCGTTCCTATATTAGAAAACGGGATATTGCTTTCGTTCTTATATTAGAAAAGGGATATTGCTGTCGTTACTATTTTAGGAAACAGAGTATCACTTTTGTTCTTATATTAGAAAATGGGATATAGCTCTCGTTCTTTTATTAGAAAAGGGATATCGCGCTTGTTCTTATATTAGAAAAGGGATATAGCTCTCGTTCCTGTATTAGAAACAGGATATCGCTCTCGTTCCTATATTAGAAAACGGGATATCACTTTCGTTGTTATATTAGAAACGGGATATCGCTCACATTCCTATATTATAAAACAGGATATCGCTCTCGTTCTTATATTAGAAAACGGGATACCATCCTCTTTCCTAGAATAGAAAATGGGATATCACTCCCGTTCTTATATAAGAAAACAGGATATTTCTCACGTTCCTAAATTAGAAAACAGGATATCACTCTCGTTCTTATATTAGAGAAGGGATGTCACTCATTCTTATATTGGAAAAAGGAATATCTCACGTTCTTATATTAGAAAACAGGATATTGTTCACATACGTATACTAGAAAACGGGATATCACTCTCGTTCTTATATTAGAAACTAGAAACGGGATATCGCTCTCGTTCCTATTTTAGGAAATGGGATATCGCTTTCGTTCGTATATTAGAAAACGGGATATCGCTCACGTTCCTATTTTAGAAAACAGGATATCACTCTCACTCTTACATTAGAAAACGCGATATCACTCTCGATCCTATATTAGAAACAGGATATCGCTCTCGTTCCTGTATCAGAAAACGGGATATCACTTTCGTCCGTATATTAGAAAACGGGATATCGCTCACGTTCCTATATTAGAAACGGAATATCACTCTGACTCTTACATTAGAAAACGCGATATCACTCTCGATCCTATATTAGAAAACGGGATATCGCTCTCGTTCCTGTATTAGAAAACGGAAAGACAAACATAATTAAAATGTCGAGACGCCGTATTAGTGCAGCAGATAATTGCATATTTCATAAGAATCGTTCAGATAGTGAAACAAGCATGAAATTTTGCACAAGTGCTCTTTAAAGTTCCCTCTATCAGAAAAGGGCGCTGGCCACGCAAAAAATTTAATATGGCGGCCAAATTCCAAGATGGCGGCCAGTATCGACAGATTTTGGCTAATTTTTCACTAGAATGGCATGTATTTGCTTCTAGCAATATGGTAAAGCTCTTCCATACTATTTCTTGTGAATATTATGTTTCTGTAGCTTCCCAGTACAGTTTACCTTTAAATATGGGGCTATATGGCTGCCAAGAAAAGGTAGAAACAATAATTATAATGAGAAATAATGCCCGTTCAACAATTATCGTTTTAAGCATGGATCTTGGTTTCTGTGGTTTTAGATCCTAATGAGGCCATCTCTTTCGAATAACTCATCAATTTTGAAGGAAAATTAATAAATGTAAAAGAGTGTATGTCTGCACACAACCAGGGCACACTGGTGACATCACTGCTGTGTAACTCAGCATGGGGTTCAGTGCCAGCTAATCCAGCTTTACTAATCCTGTAGTCTTAGACTAGTAGTTGTAGTATAGTTTAGTTTAGTGTCCCAAATGCTTTCTAACAGCCCCAGACCAGCTATAGTTAGATAGCCGCACCTGAATAGACAGGATGTGCCAGCGCGGAGAGCCGAGCCAAGGGTATGGGGCTGTACATGATGGTTCATGTACTTACCCGGATGGTGTACAGATCACACGGGACTTAAATGGCACTGGATGAATGATCGGGCTAGGTGTAGGGAGACCGAACCTAGTTGAATCCCATACAGGAATGTGTGCTTTGTTTAAGGTGGTAAAGGATAACCCCTCGGCCTTAATCAAAAGTGAAATCATGGCAGAATGTGATGCCAATCCAATATTGAGCAGTAGAAAAACAAACTGGGTTTGTGTTGTCTTTGTCAGAAGGACAAAAGAGGTGAGCACTTGACATCACCTCAAGTCATCATGTCCTAGACCATGTTGGGTACACAATGCTGGCAAGGAACATTCCCATGTTCAGTGAAATTAATGAAATGCCACTGATAATGGATCCAGCAAGGCTGGATGAAGGTGATGGCATAGAGGCCACTCTCAGGAAAAATGCAGCAAAATACCATGTGAACTGTCGCTTGTTGTTTAACAACACTAAACTGGACCGTGCAAGAAAGCGACAATCCAATGACCAGACCAGCAACACTGAGACTAGTCGTGCAAAACTGCGCCGAACCAGTCATGACAATGAAGTTTGCATTTTCTGTGAGAAAGTGGCACCTGCATCTGATCTCAGACAGGCTAGTACTAAGGGCCTTGACTTGAAATTGCGTGAATGTGCAGAGATACTTAGTGATGGCAAGCTCCTTGCTAAGTTGACTGGTGGGGATGTCATTGCACAGGAGTTTAAGTATCACCATGCCTGTCTTTGTGCCCTCTACAACAGAAAAGGTCCTACCTGAGGAGCCTTGAGAAAGACCAAGGTAGCACTGAGTCAGAATCAGATGTGTATCCACTAGTTCTGTCAGAACTGATGACATACATTGTTGAAAACAACCTTTGTTCAGATGATCCAGTCACATTTCGGCTGGCAGATATTTGCCACCTCTACCAACAACGTCTGGAACAATTAGGTGTAGAGTCACCAAGTGTAAATTCCACGAGACTCAAAGACAAACTTCTGGCAGAAATTCCAGAACTTGAGGCTCATAAATCTGGCAGAGATGTATTACTTGCATTTCAAAAGGATGTGGGAAAAGCACTTGCTCAATCATCTGATCTTTCAGAGGCAGTTATCATTGCTAAAGCAGCAAATATTCTCAGAAAGTCTATACTTGATCATCAGTCACGGTTTGATGGCACATTTTCTGAGGCTTGTGTACGAAATTCTGTGCCTCCTCTCCTGCTCCAGTTTGTAGGGATGGTTGAGCATGGGGCTGACATCAAGTCACAGTTACGATTTGGAGCATCAAAGTCAGACCAGGCCATTGCACAGCTCATGCAATTCAACTGCTACTCCCGATACAAAGAGGGAGCAACAACTCATAGACACTCAAAAGACAGAGAAACACCATTCCCAGTCTACATGGGACTCTCAGTCTATGCCAAAACCAGGAAGAGAAACCTGGTTGAAATGCTACATCAGTATGGCCTCAGTATCTCTTATGACAGAGTACTGGAGGTCTCTGCACAGTTAGGAGATGCCACAGTTAGCAAATATGTGGAGGAGGGTGTGGTCTGTCCCCAGTACTGCGAAAAGGGTTGTTCACCACTGCAGTGATGGACAACATCGACCACAACCCATCTGCAACTACTGCCACTACCTCCTTCCATGGAACTAGCATCTCCATATTTCAGCACCCCACCAAGGAGAACACTGGACAGGAAAGACAGCAACTAAAGTTTGCACCTGAGAAAGTGAGGTCGGTGCCTGAATTGCCGGACACATTCACAAACATCTCACCAGCTTCCTTTCAAACAAAGAACCCTGTGCCACCAAACACTGCAATACCAAAGCCACCCACAGATATCTTGGGGCCACAGCTTGCACTGGAGTATCAGTGGCTAGACAAGGTCATAGTCACCCAGGAAATAGATGATGCAGTGAATCTGACGTGGTCAGCTCATCACGCTTCAATGAAGAGAAGCCCAGAATTTGAAGTAACCATAACTTCATTGCTTCCTCTCCTGCGTGATCAGGCTCATTCTGTTGCTACGATCAAACACGTGATGCAGAAAGTGCAGGATGTCACTGATTTTCTGAACCCTGGCCAGATACCCATAATCACAGCTGATCAGCCAATCTATGCCGTAGCAAAGCAGGTGCAGTGGCAGTGGCCTGATCAGTATGGCGAAGACAAGTATCTGGTAATGTTTGGTGGTCTGCACATTGAGATGGCAGCAATGACATCTCTTGGTACTCTTCTTCATGGCAGTGGTTGGACAGGAGCTCTGGTGGAGGCAGGAGTTGCTTCATCTGGAACTGCAGAATCCTTCCTGTCAGCTGCAAGTGTAACCAGGACACGGCAGATGCACCAGGTTACAGCCTCTAGTTTGTACAAACTCCTGAGGACAGCATACACTGACTACTGTGCTGAGAAAGCAAACAACAATGAGCAGGCATTAGAGTTTGAGGAGTGGTGTGACCTTCGAAGACAGCAGAGTCCACAGTTCCACTTCTGGCACATGGTGTTGTCTATGGAACTTGTGATATTCCTACTGATCAGGTCCTTCCGTGAGGCCAATTTTGTCCTCTACTGCCAGGCATTGCATGAGCTGATACCCTACTTCTTTTCCAACAATAATACAAACTATGCTCGTTGGCTGCCTATTCACCTCAGGGACATGCTTACCCTAGAGAGTTCACACCCAGAGTTGCACAAGGAGTTCAAGGCTGGCAACTTTGTTGTGCACAAGACCAGTCGCCAGTTCTCAGCAATGGCTCTTGACCAAGCTCATGAGCAGACCAATGCCTTTATAAAGGCTGATGGCGGAGCCATTGGGCTGACTGAAGATCCGTCAGCACTCAGAAGATGGATGGTGGCTGGCCCAGAGATCATCCGCTTGGTGTCTGCATACGAAACAGAGGTTCAAAGTAAGGAGTCTAATGAGCAGACAACACACCATGAACAAACACCTCATGCGCAGAAGACATTCTTGGAGAGAGTCAGCAAGCTGTCATTGGCTTTTGGCAACACTTGGGAAGTCCTTTTCAGGAAGAGAGCCAGGATCTGTATTCCATTGACAACAAAGACATTGCCCACCCCAGCTCAGCAGAACTTCTACAGACACACCTTGACAGAGGCCGCACTAAATTTCAGAAGTTTTCAGACTCTTTGGCAAACAATGCAGTCTCCTTCTATGAGCCGATAAAGAAGAACAGAACTGACTTCTTCAGGCAAGAAGCTGCTCCTGTAGAACAGTCAAAGCAGAAACTTCTGAAGGAGGATTGCCAGCTTTTCTCAAAGCTATTTATATCCTGTCAGAGCCGTGAATGTGATCTGCAGGAATTCTTCCAGCACGAGAATCAAACATTCCCAGCTTCCCTTAGTGAGGGTGGTAGGCTGTACACATGTCAGAAGTCTCAGCTGACCTCGGTCCTGGAGAGTCATGTTACACTAGAAGACAAAGAACCAAAGACTGATGTCCTCATTGTAGATGGATCAGCTTTGGTCCATGCCTGCCACCAAAGAAAGGAAAGACCTTTGAGGGCTATGCACTTTGCGACTTCTTGCCTGTGATACAATCCTATAGCAGCAAGTACACATCATCACATCTTGTATTTGATGTATACAATACATCCAGCCTCAAAGCTGAGACCAGGCTCCAACGTGGTCAAGGAGGAAGGCGCAAGGTGACAGACAGGAACACAATTCCATCCAACTGGCGCAATTTCCTAAGACACGATGCCAACAAGACAGAGTTGTTCCAGTTCTGGCAGACAAAGTTGCCCAGATGTCTGCCACAAATGTTGTCATTGCCACGAAAGGGTCTGCTGTCCTCAGCACTCATGAGGCTAGTCTTCAGGGACTGGAAAAGTGCTCTCATGAGGAAGCTGACACCCGCATCTTTCTCCATGCCAAATATGCCACAGAACATGGAGCCAAGACCATCACGGTTAAAGCAAATGACACAGATGTTCTTGTCGTTGCAGTCAGTGCTTTCTCCACTCTCCACAATCTAGGGCTAGAGAAGCTATGGGTGGCATTTGGCCAAGGCCAGAGCCTGCGCTGGATTGCTGTGCATGACCTGTGCAACTCTCTGGGCCAGGAGAAGGTGAATGGCATGCTCTTCTTCCATGCGTTCACAGGCTGTGATACAGTGTCAGCCTTCCGAACAAGGGCAAGAAGACCGCCTGGCAGACATGGAACATCTTTCCAGAGGCCTCCACTGTGTTCTCAAACTGAGTCACTACCCTCTCAGAGTGGAAGAGAGTGACCTGAAGGTCCTGGAGAGGTTTGTCATACTTATGTATGAAAGATCCAGCACTGCTGGCACTGTGGATGAGGCTAGACTTGATATGTTTGCCAGAAAACAAAGGGCATATGAGGCCATTCCACCAACCAGGGGAGCTCTCCTCCAACACACCAAGCGTGCTGCGTACCAGGCTGGTTGTGTGTGGGGCAGGCCACCCAGTGTCAGCCACAGCCAGAGAACCCTGCTGAGTGGGGATGGCAAAAGTCTGGTGAAGCATGGCAAGTCCTCTGGACAACCAACTCGCCCTTAGCCAAGAGTTGCCAACAGCTTACCAAATGTGGATGCAAAGCAGGCTGTCGGGAAAGGTGCAAGTGCTACAAGCTGGGTCTTCCCTGCACAGCTCTGTGCACTTGCAAATGTGAAGTCTAGATAAATATTGCCCTCTCTTCAGTAGATAATCTAGCTTGAGCATCCAACGTGTCATGCTATGCCTACCTTCTTATCCTCGAATTTTTCAAAGGTGTAGGTTGAGAGACCTATACATAGATTGGTTGCGTTTAGTCCGTATTTCTCCTCTTTTCTTTTTATGGTTACAGTCTTAGACACAATGTTGTATGTGACCATACCATTACTATTTCAGTTGAAAATAGCATATTAGTTAAACTGTCTGATCACATGAATATACCATTAAATAAAAACAGTTGGTCTCTATGTCTGCTAGCGCTGTGGATAGAAAAAAACTTTTATGGCAACCATTTTGTACGCCATCTTGGTTACAATTCATTTAGTAAGGGTTTTCAATAAAATGTGTGGTATGGAACATTTTTATAACCTAAAAGTCGAGGTTTAAAAAAAAAAAAACTGGCATATTCCATCCAATAGATGCTCCCAAACCAGTGAATCTCAACATAGATGGCGGCCATTTTGAAAAATAGCCGCCATCTTGGATTTTCAGGTGGCCAGCGCCCTTTTCTAAGAGAGCGTAGTCTTAGGAATGTTTGTGCCAAATTTCATGCTTGTTTCACTATCTGAACGATTTTTACAGCAATCTGCTGCACTATATAGCCCGGACGGGGGTCTTCGATTTTACTGTAGTCTCGGGGTGTAGGATGAAGTCCTGAGCTCCCGGTAATTATTATGCATCATATTTGAATGACCTCGCGCCGGCAACATTTATGAGGTTCCTTCATAAGGAGTGTTCGGCAAACAAAGGACCGGAGTTCAAAGGAAAGTAATATCGTTTCCGTTGGTCCTAATTTTCCCCTCTTCTCTCCGTCTTGGAATTTTTTGAAATATAGTAGCTGCAAGACTCATGAATATATATATATATATATATATATATATATATATATATATATATATATACATACATATATATATTATATATGTATATATATAATATATATACGTATATTTAAATATTCATCTATATCCATCGAACTATATACTATATATATATATATATATATATATATATATATATAGTTCGATGGATGTATATGAATATTTAAATATACACATATATATGTATGTATATATATATATATATATATATATATATATATATATATGCATATATATATATATATATATATATATATATATATATATATATATATATATATATATATATATATATATATATATATATGTGTGTGTGTGTGTGTGTGTAATACATACTAACGTACACACACACACACCCACTCACAAAAGAGCCAAGACAATTGTTCGGAGAGAAAAAGAATCAAGCGTTTAAGGTCCAGGACAGAGCTGAAACGAATAAAAATTTTTGGCAGAGGTCAGGATTGCCTTTTTTTACTTTATTTTCTTTCCAGTCCTGATGGTTTGACCGATTTCCCTTTAAAAGAATTAACTGTGGTATACACTCTGACCACTAGAATTCATGTTCATCCGCTTAACTAAAGGATTGCTTGTCTGGCGTTGCAGGTAGTGACTGTTAACCGAGATATCTGCTTTTAATGTGGCTCTCCTTAAGGAGTATCATTAGTTTTCTGTAAAAGAAAACGATTGTGCCGGCTTTGTCTGTCCGGTCGCACTTCATTCTGTCCGTCCTCAGATCTTGAAAACTTACTGAGGCTAGAGGGGTGCAAATTAGTATGTTGATCATCCACCCTCCAGTCACCAAACATACCAAATTGTAGCCCTCTAGCCTCAGTAGTTTTTATTTTATTAAAGGTTAAAGTTAGCCATAATCGTGCTTCTGGCAACGATATAGGATAGGCCACCACCGAATCGTGGTTAAAGTTTCGTGGGCCGCGGCACGTACAGCATTACACCGAGACCACCGAAAGATAGGTCTGTTTTCGGTGACCTTGATTATACCCTGTAGCGGCTGTACAGAAAACTCGATTGCGCCGAAAAAACTTCGACGCATTTGTTACTTGTTTGCTGTTTGTATCACATAATGCTTCAGCATTTTGAGGTCATGTAGATCATTTCGTTATCATCTGATTGGAGGCTGTGGTGAGTGGTCATCACAAAAATAACAACAAAGGCGTAGACATAATTTTCTCAGATTTTACCTTGTTAATTCTGAAGAACGTATTGGATTTATGATCTCGTCATGATTGTCAACAGCAGACGGTATAAAGGATGTTTTGTTATATTAAACTGATGCAAGTTTCAGACTTACTGTATTTCAGTTTTGGTTTTCTGTGAAAGAAAAGTATTGTGGCGGTTTTGTCTGTCCGTCCCCATTTTTTTCTGTCCGCCCTCAATCTTAAAAACTACTGAGGATAGGGTTCCGCAAATTGTTATGTTGATCATCCACCCTCCAATCATCAAACATACCAAACGGCAGCTCTCTATCCTCAGTAGTTTTTATTTTATGTAAGGTTAAAGTTAGTCATAATCGTATTTCTGGCACCGCCATAGGTACCAACAACACAGGCCACCACCGGATCGTAGCTGAGTTTCATGGGCCGTGTCTGAGGCCACAACCGGACCGTGGCTGAATTTCATGACCCTCGGCAAAGAATTTCATCGGCCGTGGCTGAGGCCACCACTGGACCGTGGCTGAGTTTCATGGGCCGGTCTGTACAGAAAACTCGATTGCGCCGAAGAAATTTTGGCGCATTTTTTACTTGTTTTCTCTCATGGTAGAATTAAAGTTGAAGTTGATTACACGGAATGCTGAAGGACTGAAACGATGCCTCACCAGCCTTATTATTACTGCCACTAGTATTGCAATGTATCTTCATATTCCATTTATTTTTCTGCTTTTATTTTGCACTGCGTACGAATGTATGTTACGCATATATATATATATATATATATATATATATATATATATATATATATATAATATATATATATAGTATAAATATGACCCACGGATGTAAAATTATATTACTCATATAAATTATACATTGTAAATATGCAATCACGCATGCAAGTACTTATGAACACATGCATTTACGCCAATGTCAGTCTGCAAGCACGTCTTCAAGAGACAGAAATCGTACGTACGAGGCGCCCCCCCACCCCCACCCCTGCTCCCTGCAGTAAGGAGCCATTTACGAACGCAGGCATCAATCCCCATCGCGCATAATAAAGTCAGGAGCAGCTAGATTATCTGGCAACAATTTTTCAGGCCTCCCCCTCCTCCTCCTATCTCTCCTCCCCCTCCCCCTCCCCGACTCCCTTATTGGCAGAATAAAACGAATATCTTATAACTCGGTTTGACGTGGCCGTCTTATTTATGGGTCGTTTATTCCCTCCGCCGGTCGAACGTGTCCTAAGTATTTTTGACAGCGTGATTTACAAGTTGAATTTCGGGAGATATTTCCATGCTGCAACACACACACACACGTATATACATATATATATATATATATATATATATATATATATATATATATATATATATATATATATATATATATGTATATATATATATATTATATATATATGTAGATATATAAATCTATATATATATACATATATATATATATATATATATATATATATATATATATATATATATATATATTTATATATACTTTTTGTGCGTGTTTTCCACGAATAATTCAAGAGGCTCCGTTTTTGCTTAACATGTCGTATTAGGTTTAAAAGAACTTTTGATATTCAAAAGTCCTTTTCATATTCATTTTTACTCATGAGTCATGTGCCCGGTCATAAAACTTAATATAAGTTTTTTGGAGTTCGAGATGCGCATATACTTACAGAGTTTGAAGCGAAATGATGAAGAGCAATGGAAAAATCTCGTGTCTAAATAAGCAATTAATGGCAAGATGCCAATAAAAATGAAACAAAATTACGTAAAGATACTGGGATACCAAGTTGGGAAATGCATATCAAAACGAAGTTGCGTCTGAATATGTTCAAGTTGATGCGAGTAAGTTTTATCCTATATATATATATATATATATATATATATATATATATATATATATATATATATATATATATATATATATATATATATATATATATATATATATTACATAGGATAAAAAAATTACTCACATCAACTTGAACATATTCAGACGCAACTTCATTTTTGGTATGCATTTCTAACTTGGTATCCCAGTATTTTTACGTAATTTTGTTTCATTTTTTTGGGCATCTTGCCATTAATTGCTTATTTAGACACGAGATAATTCCATTGTACTTCATCATGTCGCCTCAAACTCTGTAAGTATATGAGCATCTCAATTCCCAAAAGAACTGATATATATATATATATATATATATATATATATATATATATATATATATATATATATATATATATATATATATATATATATATATATATATATATATATATATATATATATATATATATATATAGAGAGAGAGAGAGAGAGTATAATTACAGGTACAGTTGCTTGTATGTATCATATAAGTTGAAACTGCTCCTGGAAGGAACAAATTTCATCCACGAGATAACAAGTGTTTGCCAAGGGAAGGAAAATATATCTTGTAAATGCCTGTCAAAGAGATTCGTTAAATTAGGAGGCATGCTTTTTCATCTCCCATTTTTTTTCCCGTTCCCCATTTTTCTTATTTTCCCGAGACATCAAAGCCAACAGTTCACTAATTAAAGACACTCTAACGTTTGGCCGGATTGACTTTCATTGATATTTACCGCCTGAGGTTGATCCGAGTGGAGTTTCCTTCGAGATTTTCCAGTTTGTTCGTGTCCGACTTAACCGTGGTGTCTTGTGCGCGGCCGCGGAGGTTTTCTGTTATTTTAGACTAGAAGCAGGATAATTCCTAGGAGTGTCAGAGGATATTGCAATATTACATCGGTTCGGTGAGAACGTAGACTTCGTCGTTACCGTAGACGTTTGAACATCACTTTTTCATACTCAATTTAGCTTTGCCGGATTAAGATAGCTCGTATTCACTTGATATATTCAACGTTAAATATCATGTCATTTGAAATGACCCCGGGTTCTCTCGTGTCCACGCACCTATTCATGAGAGAGAGAGAGAGAGAGAGAGAGAGAGAGAGAGAGAGAGAGAGAGAGAGAGAGAGATTCGTTTGACTTGCAACCTTTGGTCGAACTACAGAGCGAGTTGGTTTGTTTGTTATTGTTTCTGCCACAAT
>NC_089750.1:68379706-68402206 GCF_040412425.1 Macrobrachium rosenbergii
GTTGTACCTTCCATTATCTCTCTCTCTCTCTCTCTCTCAAGAAAAAACAGAAAACGCCAGGCTCTTTGGTCACGCGGGTCGTCTGTTTATTCTAAGAGGTCCTTCTAAAGGCGTCCCGAAAGACTCTGTTACTTATCCGGCATGTAGAGAGAGAGAGAGAGAGAGAGAGAGAGAGAGAGAGAGAGAGAGAGATCAAGGAGGAGTTGTTTTATTCATTACGTTTGTGCATGCATCAGACTCTTCGCCTACGTGTAGGGCGGAATATAAATGCACTTCGTATTGATATCGGCTATTTTAAAGCCACTGTGTTCTCTCTCTCTCTCCCCTTTTGTAAACTGATTAATACCAGGTATCATTATCTATATTTTACCATTCTCTCTCTCTCTCTCTCTCTCTCTCTCTCTCTCTCTCTCTCTCTCTCTCTCTCTCTCTCTCCTTTTTTAAAACTGATTAATACCAGGTATCATTATCTATATTTTACCATTCTCTCTCTCTCTCTCTCTCTCTCTCTCTCTCTCTCTCTCTCTCTCTCTCTCTCTCTCTCTCTCTCTCTCTCCCCTTTTGTAAACTGATTAATACCAGGTATCATTATCTATATTTTACCGTTCTCTCTCTCTCTCTCTCTCTCTCTCTCTCCTTTTGTAAACTGATTAATACCAGGTTTCATTATCTATATTTTACCGCTCTCTCTCTCTCTCTCTCTCTCTCTCTCTCTCTCTCTCTCTCTCTCTCTCCTTTTGTAAACTGATTAATACCAGGTGTCATTATCTACATTCTACCGTTCTCTCTCTCTCTCTCTCTCTCTCTCTCTCTCTCTCTCTCTCTCTCTCTCGTTTTGTAAAATGATTAATACCAGGTATCATTATCTATATTTTACCGTTCTCTCTCTCTATCTCTCTCTCTCTCTCTCTCTCTCTCTCTCTCTCTCTCTCTCTCTCTCTCCTTTTGTAAACTGATTAATACCAGGTTTCATTATCTATATTTTACCGTTCTCTCTCTCTCTCTCTCTCTCTCTCTCTCTCTCTCTCTCTCTCTCTCTCTCTCTCTCTCTCTCTCCTTTGTAAACTGATTAATACCAGGTTTTATTATCTATATTTTACATCTCTCTCTCTCTCTCTCTCTCTCTCTCTCTCTCTCTCTCTCTCTCTCTCTCTCTCTCTCTCTCTCTCTCTCTCTCTCTCTCCTTTTGTAAACTGATTAATACCAGGTGTCATTATCTACATTCTCTCTCTCTCTCTCTCTCTCTCTCTCTCTCTCTCTCTCTCTCTCTCTCTCTCTCTCTCTCTCTCTCTCTCTTTGCAAGTCGTTTGTTTAATATGATCTGTTCCATTTCCCCGGAAGATAAAGTCCTGACGAATTGTTTGTAGAAAAATATACAAGACCACAATTCCTATATTGTTATTTTTATCTATCGTTGACAGACAAAGGAATTTGACCGCAATTCATTTTCATTGTTATTTTTCCTGTCGTGGACAGACAGTTATTTTTATCTATCGTAGACAGACAGAGAAACAGAGAAATTTGACCACAAATAATTTTTTGATATTTGTACATATCGTGGACGGACAAACAGAAATATAACAAAATTCTTTTGTTGTTATTTTTGTCTGTCTTAGACAGACAGGCAGACAAATATGACCACAATTCCTTTACCGTAGACAGACAGAGAAATATGACCACAATTCCTTTATCGTAGACAGATAGAGAAGTATGACCATAATTCCTTTATCGTAGACAGACAGAGAAATATGACCACAATTCCTTTATCGTAGACAGATAGAGAAGTATGACCATAATTCCTTTATAGTAGACAGACAGAGAAATATGACCACAATTCCTTTATCGTAAACAGACAGAGAAATATGACCATAATTTCTTGATCGTAGACAGACAGAAATATGACCACAATTCCTTGATCGTGGACAGAGAAATATGACCATAATTCCTTGATCGTACACTGACAGAGAAATATGACCGCAATTCCTTTACCGTAGACAGACAGAAATATGACCACAATTCCTTGATCGTGGACAGAGAAATATGACCATAATTCCTTGATCATAGACAGACAGAGAAATATGACCACAATTCCTTTACCGTAGACAGACAGAAGTATGACCACAATTCCTTTATATCGTAGACAGACAGAGAAATATGACCGCAGTTCCTTTATGGTAGACAGGCAGAGAAATATGACCAAAATTTCTTTATCGTAGACAAAGACAGACAGACTCAGACAGACTTAATACGGACAGACAGACGACTCAGGATGAGCGAAATGTGTTGGGCAGTAAGATTTAATCGGGGTGACTTTACTAAACCGTGGACCATGAGAAGCTTAGCTTCCGGAGACCCATTAAAGAATGAATGAAGGATTACTTTTAAAGGTACACTTCAGGGCCGGGTAAGTGAATTCTGGGGGAGAATTCGTTTACGGGGAATTTTATTTCGTGTGAATAATCTCTTTTTCCTGAAGAATTTTCTTCTTTTTTTATACGCGGGAATATCCTCGTGGAGAATTTTATTTTCGCAAAATGTTTAGAGACTTCAGTTATTTCGTGCACTGTTCATGAAAATTTAGCGTCAGTTTATTCTATTTTTTTCCTGGATTGTATCGTTAGAATTTAATTGAGAGCAAATTGGTGCGTGGATATAGGGCTCTGTCTGAATATATTTGAAATGTTTTATTTAGATTTCATTGCGAAGTTTTATTGTGTTGGAATTCGTCGGTGCTAATTTTGTGTTTTTGTTACGTTGTTTTATTGTTTTACTAGTTACATGTACTAAAATAAAGCTCATAGATAGGCAGTTTTGAAGCTGTTGGTGTATTACATAGAATGTAATTGCGAGAATGAGTAGAAGTTTTTACAGTGAAAGAATAGGCTGTGTTAAAATATTTAAATGAATATTAATTAATAAGTCTTTGCCATTAACGTTGTAGGTATTCATGGGTTTAATCTCTGTCTCTCTCTCTCTCTCTCTCTCTCTCTCTCTCTCTCTCTCTCTCTCTCTCGCTCTCTCTCTCTACGCGCACACACACAAACTATATATATATTTATATACATATGTGTATACATATACAGATATATATAATATATATATATATATATATATATATATATATATATAATGTGTGTGAATTCATGTATGCATGCATGTATGTATGTATGTATGTATATCTATAGGGGCAAGTGTCTTGTTTACGTTCGTTGCTCTCGAACGGTCAAATGTTGATAAACATCTGAACCACTCCCTTTGATCTGTAGCCGATCCAGGATTCAATGAATATGAGAAAACACGGTAATGTCAAGCGCCGTCCCCGCATTTAAGTCTTAATTCGAGTTAAGTGGCGCGTGTTTATCGGAGTAGGCTCCAGGGCCCTTTCAACATTTACGACATCTTCAATATTTCCGAGAAATGTGGTCCACCGGGATTCGGTTGGTACCAGGAGCCTTCCTGGTCGGTACCTGTGACTCGGGGGAGAAGGAGAAAGTTGGTGGGGGGAGGGGGAGGCCTCACTTGATTCTGCCGTGTGCTGGTAACAAAAATTCAATTATGTTTTTGAACTGAGCATACACACACACACAAAAACACCCGAAGAAAAAAATACTCGTTCAAAAGAATATTAAATTCTTCTTCTCTCTGATGGAAAACAGAGTTCGAGGAACAGCCTCCAGGCTGTCTGAGCGATCGAGAGTCCCAGGTTACCATCTTTTCCTCCTCCTCCACCTCCTCCTCCTCCTCCTCCTCCTCCTCCTCCTCCTCCTCCTCCTCCTCCTGTGGCCCTCGAAATATGAAAGGAATCAAACAATACTTGAAGGAGGGAGATCAGGAATGCCACAGGTGTATCAGGACTCTCTCTCTCTCTCTCTCTCTCTCTCTCTCTCTCTCTCTCTCTCTCTCTCTCTCTCTCTCTCTCTCTGGAGACTGCATCAGTGTGACCAAAAAATAAAAAATAAAAAGTATGAACAATACTTGATAGTAAATGTGAAATGGTATCAGGACCTTTCGCCAAGCCCGTGGCTAAAGCTTCCTCGGTCAGTGTTATTTTATAAATATATATTTTTACGTTATCTTTGTTTCCCAGCATCTTCCACTACCTGACAAGAAAATGCCACTTTACCAATATTTAATATTGTGTGGTTTGAACTACTTATAGAATATCATGAAATATTCCTTGATATTTTCATGTGTATGATAATTAGAAATTACAGAGTATGTAGAATATAATTCCGTTCTTGCATTGGTTTTGGGGGTAAAATTTATTTATATTGTACATTCAGTGAAGAACAAGGGTGCTGAAAAAGTCTCAACACCGCGGCCCTCTCAAAGAAACTGCGACAATTGAAAGTAATAACAACAGGCCAATCTGGAGGGGGAAAATGACACCTATAAAGAAGAAGGGGAAGGGGAAGGAACTAGTGCAAAGTGCGACAACGAACGTAGGAGAAAGGTTTTGAATATAATCGTTTTATCTCTTTCTCAATCAGGGTCCTCAGTCGGGATCATTGTGAATGATTTGTATTCAACTTTTCGGATTTTAACTCCTTGTCTTGCATGTGCTTGGATGCCGAAAGTTGCTTTCACCAGTGACTAAATGAAACTAATGTATGTGAACTTCTTGCCGCATTCAGTATTGCAAATTGATTATGTATCATCATGTGGTTTTTGATGAAATTATTGCTGACCAGTAAATGAACGGTTACTTTTAGAGGTATTTGAAGAAATTAGCATGAGTGATACTGCTATATTGAATGGGAGTGTATTGCTTTTAAAACAAGACGCGTCATTGTTAAATTGGCAGTGCATCTTTTAATATACAACTGACTTAGGTCTTCACATCCAGAGTTTTATGTTAGTAAACATCACACCCTGATGGTAGCCTACTGGTTTGAACAGGAATAATTAAAAATGTAAATGACAGATTCTTTCTCAACTCTCATAGGCCGTTGTTTCGATAAAGTTTTCAAGTGTGATGGTGTGCATGTTTCCAAATTTCAGCACATGTTAAATAAGATTCAATGCCACTATTGACCTTCCCTCTCTCCGCCAGGCGAGAGGAAACGACTTAGGCTGGGTGCTTGAAAATGAAAACCATTGTCCCACTGTTGATTAAACAGTGAATCAGTGAATGATGTACTGCCTATATGTATGCTTAGCTGTGCATGTGTTATATGTATATCTTAGTATGCATACTTTTGTTCATTCTAATTGTTTCGGTATCAACTTGGACAGGGAGTATCTGCTATGATGCCCGTCGAAGTATATTATACAATAATTTTTAATTATCATTTCCCGTGCTTTAACCTTTTTTTCCCAACTGAATAAGAAATACTTGGTAAAAGGGGTCTATCTTTTTGTGCATTTTCGAATTTCACCTACGCCATTTTATATTCATTCCTTGGATCCAAGGCCACTAAAAACATCTTTTGGGCACGAGAGAGAGAGAGAGAGAGAGAGAGAGAATTGATATAGATTGTTAGAAATGAGAGAGAGAGAGAGAGAGAGAGAGAGAGAGAGAGAGAGAGAGAGAGAGAGAGAGAGAAGAATGGTATAGATTGTTAAAAAATGAGAGAAGAAGATGCAGATTGTTAAGAAATGACTGTATGTGTGCGTGTGTGCGCACGAGAGAGAGAGAAGAGAGAGAGAGAGAGAGAGAGAGAGAGAGAGAGAGAGAGAGAGAGAGAGAAGTCTGATACCTGTATGCTTTGTGTTAAAGACAAACGCAGCAAAAATTGTAGGCAAAGCTTCACGTTCAGGTAGGGACGAAGATGAAAGCTGGCAAAGATTTGGAAAAACGAAAACGAAAAATTGCACCCTTAACTTTGCATGGCTGCGAGAGATGCAAGAAAATAAAAATAAAAGAAACTGGAGTGTGAAAGCTTTTGAGGAGGCCATAGATTGTTAGAAAAAATGAGAGAGAGAGAGAGAGAGAGAGAGAGAGAGAGAGAGAGAGAGAGAGAGAGAGAGAGAGAGACTTTAAAATGAGAGAGAGCAAGAGAGAAATAGATTGTTAAAAATAGAGAGAGACACACACACACACACAGAGAGAGACACACACACACACAGATTGACAGATTGTGAGAGAGCAAGAGAGAAATAGATTGTTAAAAATAGAGAGAGACACACACACACACGCACAGATTGTGAGAGAGCAAGAGAGAAATAGATTGTTAAAAAGAGAGATAGAGAGAGAATTGTTAAAAATGAGAGAGAACAAGAGATAAATAGATTGTTAAAAAAAGAGAGAGAGAGAGATTGTTCAAAATGAGAGAGAGCAAAAGAGAAATAGATTGTTAAAGAGAGAGACAGAGAGAGATTTATAAAAAAATTAGAGAGAGAGAATGACAGACATTGTTGAAAATGAGAGAAAGAGAGAGAGAGCGATTGTTAAAAATGAGAGAGAGAGAGAGAGAGAGAGAGAGAGAGAGAGAGAGAGAGAGAGAGAGAGAGAGAGAGAGAGAGAGAGAGAGAGAGAGAAGACGACGGCGGCACCTTCGAGCCGAAAGCCATTCCATTTTGGGGGTGCCTCCCAGAGTTGACTGTAGATGCTTCGCCGCACGCATATAGCTGTCTTGTTCCATTGGCCTTTATTTCTCCGCAAGGCTTTACTTCCCGAAATTGGGGGACGTATATCTTATTTCCCACCGGGTTGTTTTATTTTGTTTTATCTTTTTTAAGGGATGCGATGATGGGGGCATCCCCACCACCCTTCTCGCTTTTTAAGTGGGATGAGGATAAGTGCGGATATAGGTTATGCTCTCTCTCTCTCTCTCTCTCTCTCTCCCTCT
Source organism: Macrobrachium rosenbergii (assembly GCF_040412425.1). NCBI lineage: Eukaryota > Metazoa > Arthropoda > Malacostraca > Decapoda > Palaemonidae > Macrobrachium > Macrobrachium rosenbergii. The sequence goes on from NC_089750.1 coordinate 68,386,498, forward strand.
CTCTCTCTCTCTCTCTCTCTCTCTCTCTCTCTCATGAAATGTACACACACACATTGTCATTTGAATCTTTCAGTATTGTTTTGTTTGAATGATCTCTGATATTATGCTTAATAAATTTCATTTTATTTTTTTTATAAGAGAATTTTGAATTCTCAATCAATTTAATTTTATTCTCCTTTATAAGAGAATTTTGAACTCTCAATTAATTTAATTTTATTCTCTTTTATAAGAGAATTTTGAATTCTCTATCTGTCTTGTATTCCTTCAGTATCTCTCTTGTTCCTCTAGTCCTTGTTACTAACTTGTCTTTCTCCTTCTTCTTCTTCTTCTTCTTCTTCTTCTTCTTCTTCTTCTTCTTCTTCTTCTTCTTCTTCTTCTTCTTCTTCTCTCCCAGAGTTATTCCCTTCGGAAATGTCGTGATGCCACAAACAGGCTGATCCATTTAAACAGTCACGTATTTTGCTCCCCTCTTCCCTTTCTCTCATTTTTATCAGCGCCTGCGATTCGTTTTCCTGTCCTTCACAAAACGAGTAAAAGTGAGAGACGAACATAAAGGGGGAAAAGAAGAAGAGAGAAAGGTTACATTTTACGGAGCGAATTCTTGATTTTTTTTTTTTTCATAACTAAGAGCGTTGTTGATAGCGGAGTGAGAGGACGAAGTAAAAAGAAATGAGTGAAAGATAAAGTAGGTAAGTGATCTACAAAGTGAAATGTTGTTAGAAATAAGAGGCAGGTAGTAATATGAAATAAATATTATATATATATATATATATATATATATATATACACATATATATATGTATGTATATATATATATATATATATATATATATATATATATATATATATATATATATATATATATATATATATATATATATATATATATATATATAGTTGAAAGCTAGAGAAAGTGAGTTATGTAAAAAGGTGAATGTTGTGAGAAATAGAAGGTAGGGAGTAATATGAAATGAGATAGAAAGTTATAGACAGTGAGTGATGGACAAAGTGGAAAAAGTTGCGAGGAATAAAAGACAGGTTGTAGTACAAAAGGACAGTTAATCTATTTTTACGAGACGACAAAAAAGTAAAAGGAAAGTAAAGTAATTTTTCATATTTCTACTTTCATACATGCAAATGTTCGTTCCATTTTGGTGACGTGCAGAAAATCCAGCATCTATAAAATAGTCCCAGTACCCTTTTTTTTTTTGAGACGAGCAAAACAAGGTAAACCGGAATAAAAATGTTAATTGGTGTTTAAGAAGCAATCTGGTCTCGGGGAGAATGGCGACTGTACCAGGAAGATAATCTGATTTTCGCTTCCCTGTTCTGAGTATATTCTCTCTCTCTGTCTCTCTCTCTTTTTTTCGTTGTTCTCTCGTTCGTTTGCATACGATGCACAGGAATTTTTAACTTGATTAGCAAATAGACTGGGTTGATTACGTTATTTTTAGCATCTGCGTACGTGCACTGTTTTCACGTTTAACTTTTACCAATTAAGTACCCAGTGTAACTGTTACATATGTTTAGGCACATACACATATATTTACGCACACATATGAATATATATATATATTATGTATATATATATATATATATATATATATATATATATATATATTTATATACTTATATGTGTAATATATATACATATATATGTACATATGTGTAATATATATATATATATATATATATATATATATATATATGTTTATAGATATAATTTATTATATATATATATATATATATATATATATATATATATATATATATATATATATATATATATAAATATATACAAAGAATAGTATCTGTCAGTCTTGGGAATCTTGGTGTGGCGAGGATCATAATGATATATTTCCTAACCCGATTACAGATCCATGCGTTGTCTGAAACCGAGAAATAAATTTTTGGAAATTCTGTCCCTCCACCTTTGGAGTCTTTTCATGATTTTTTTTTTTTATATTTTTCTCAAGACAGAACAAATCCATCGACAAAAATGTGAAACTGTTAAATTTTCAATCTTTTGGTCTCTTGTTCTTCTTTTTTTTTTTCTCTCAATTCGCTATTATTTGATAGAAGGCAATAGGAGAATGGTAAGAATTGGATAAATTATAAATTTTTTTCCCAGAATTTTGCTAAATAAATTGTTATTATTTCTGTCTCACCATTAGATAGATTGAGAAAGATTCAGAGAGAGAGAGAGAGAGAGAGAGAGAGAGAGAGAGAGAGAGAGAGAGAGAGTGAGGAGTGTGTGTGTGTGTGTGTGTGTAAGTTATAAGATACGCGTATGAGACGTTATCTTACTGTTGGTGAAAGGCCCTGTATTAAATATAGTGTTAAATAATATAATAATAAGTGAAAGCATCAGTGTGAACCAAGTAGGGTTTGTTTTCGAAAACAATATACAATGTCTGGCTAACCGACACTTATGGTTTTCATTTCACGTAAGCATTTATAACAGAGTATTAGTCCAAGGAATAATTCGTGGTAGGAATCTGGTAAAAGTTACAAAAGATAAAAGAGATGAAGCTGCAGAATCGTGACAGTAAAAAAGAAGATAACTCAGAAAGACTTTCTCAAATAAGCCAACGTAAAACCCATGGAATATGTATTAGGAAAGTCCGCTCCAGTGGGTCGATTTTAAAGTAGCGTGTGAATATCCTGGAGAGAGAGAGAGAGAGAGAGAGAGAGAGAGAGAGAGAGAGAGAGAGTGAATCCGACATTAATATTGCAGGAATAGAGGCTACTTACCTGCATGGCTTAATGACGTGAGAGAGAGAGAGAGAGAGAGAGAGAGAGAGAGAGAGAGAGAGAGAGAGAGAGAGAGAGAGAGAGAGAGAGAGTGAGAGAGTCACCACGACATTAACATTGCAAGCATAGGGAGGCTTCTTACTTGCATGGCTTAATGATCATCAGAGAGAGAGAGAGAGAGAGGGAGAATTACTGCGACATTAACATTGCAAGAATGGAGGCTACTTACCTGCACGACTTAATGACACGTATATCCCACTTAATTGACAAATAATATCTTCATTCACTGGCAAACGAGGGACGGGTAAATACTATACAGAGATGGCCAAATTCTCCTGCTCCCAAAAAGACGCCGAGAGGTTTAAGATGATCACACCGGGAGAAATTCCCTTACCTGCGGAGAGAAAGAAAATATTTTCTTTTTAGTGTTCGTTCAGCGTTTTCCTGGATTCCGGTCAGACTTAAATTTATGGTATCGTTTTTTTTTTTTTGGTGAATGTTTAATGTTTTTCGTGTGGAGATGTGTTACACTGGCGTGCATAAATTTTTCTTTCACACACAGATACATATATATATATATATATATATATATATATATATATATATATATATATATATATATATATATATATTCTATATATATAGTCTATATATATATATTATATATATATTATATATATATATATATATATATATATATATATATATATATATATATATATATATATATATATATATATATATATATATATATTTATGTATGTATGTTTGTATATAGTGTGTGTGTCTCTGTATGTGTATTTGTGTGTACATATCGTGTGCAAAATAAGAGAAAAAGAAGCCTCAAAATGTAAAATATGTGGTGCAGGTGAAAGTAGAAGAAAGGTCCAATTAAAAAAAAAAAAAAAAAAATATATATATATATATATATATATATATATATATATATATATATATATATATATATATATATGTGTGTGTGTGTGTGTGTGTGTGTGTGTGTGTGTGTGTATGAAACAATCATTTAAGACTAAGAAATGAAAATGCCCTAACGTATATCTATTTTGATGAAAGATAAGTAAAATTATCCTATGTTAAATTTAGAGCAAAGGGTCCTTCAAATGCCGAAACGGCAGGTCTAATTTCATTGTTTAAGAGAATGTAGAAAAGTCTTCAATTATAAAGGACGATTGACTCAAGGATTCACAATCTCCTCACAATCCCCATGTAAAAGATGAGCTGAAAGTGATACAGTGTATCTCTTTGAAACCAGTGTCCGTCATTTTCAAGTTAATGGAGTGTTATTTTGTCATTTATTGTAATTGTTAGTCGGCTCCTTGAAGCAATTAACCATACAAACGCTAAATGAACAAAGTGACTTGCCGTAGTCATGCTACACCTCTCAATTTCGTCTCAGACTTCAACGAAAGGATACATTTATGTATTTCGCGTTTCTCTGTTTGATTCCTTTCGTGAATGGAAGAAACATTGCCACAGAAACGCTGCTTTTAAATATGTTCCGACCTATCCATCTCATCAAAGTGTAACACGAGATTCTCTGTGATCTAACAACACGTGTAAACAGTTTCGGTCACATCGCTTGCATCAGCAATAATCATTTTTCAATCTACCCCTCAGGTGGGCGATTTGCAGATTAACGCGATCGTATCAGAACTGACGATTCGTAGTAACTCTCATGCGAGGTCCAAAATAAGCTCTATACAGTTAAAGAAACAAGATTTTACGTTTTATGGTAATAGTATTTCCATATTGTAATCAATAGTGTCTGGATCTGATCAACCTACTTGCAAAAGAGATGGGCCGAGGAGATTATGAGTTTTCGCGTGAGGGACAGTTTTAGAGATTCTGAGAGCAGGTGAATGCGGGAAGCTTAGAGCAACTCTCTCTCTCTCTCTCTCTCTCTCTCTCTCTCTCTCTCTCTCTCTCTCTCTCTCTTCTCTCTCTTTGTTAGAAATAATTCTGATGAAATTTCTAAAAATACATATGTTATACGATAAATATTATTGTTGCTTCTGCATACGACGCAGTTACTGTTATTGTTTCTGTGATAATTTTTAATGTACTTTTTGGTATATAATTTCATTACTCGTTTACTATATGATTTTATTCCACACGTACTTGAGAGTTCAGAGAGAGAGAGAGAGAGAGAGAGAGGCGGAAATAATGACCACGTCTGGGGCATAAATTCTTGTCCCAATTTCTGTTAATTCGATGCCCAAACGCTGAAGCACGATATTAAACAACTATTTTCGCTGCGATGCACCCGGCTGAATTATGAACCGATATCAAGCGAATATGATATCTGTAGGATATTTGATAAATGACGAACTTCAATCTTTGAAATCCACTCGCTTCATTTCGGATTCGGGGAAGCTGCGAGTCCCTTCTTTTACAGAGTGATGAAATGATCCGGAGCATTGAGGCTGCGTAATTCCACGCTCCATGCTCCCAGAGGGGTGTACTATTACCTGTGGAGCATTATGCTTGCTTACAGGTATATATATTGCATTTATATGAAATTGGATATTGGGTTTCATTGGCCCTAGATTCCAGGTATGATATTGCAAGTATGTTGGATGTGAAAAAGCCTTTTTGTTTTATATATATATATATATATATATATATATATATATATATATATATATATATATATATGTGTGTGTTTGTTGAATTAGATATTATAAAATCTCCTTTTCAATATATATGTATATATATATACTGTATATGTACAGTATATATATATATATATATATATATATATATATATATATATATATATATATATATATATATATATATATATATATATATATCTGTGTGTATGTATATATATATATATATATATATATATATATATATATATATATGTGTGTTTGTTGAATTAGATATTATAAAATCTCCTTTTTCAATATATATGTATATATATATATACTGTATATGTACAGTATATATATATATATATATATATATATATATATATATATATATATATATATATATATATATATATATATATATATATATGTATATATATATATAGTTTCTGAACTGGATACTGTTTGCCTTGAATTCAACTATCCAGTGCCTAAATAAAATACAGAATCATTACCTGTCCAAAAAAAAAAAAAGTCAGAACGAATCACTCGGAGGCCACCCGTGATAAAGAGGAGACTGCAACCGTAAACGACTAAAACAGGAATTTCGTTCGTTCTCATAATTTTTTCGAATGAAGACATAACCTTCCGTTTCCGTGCTAGTTTTGACATCCCCGCTCTAATGAGCTTCGCACCACCACCCCCCAATTCTTCCTTTTCTCTTTTTCTTTCTCCTCCTCTCTTCTTCTGTGCCTTCCGCCCAAATACCTTATCGAAAAGTTCCAAAGGTCATTAGGTATCCTTAATGGATAGTTACGATCCTTTGTGAATCCCTCGCGAAAGCAGACATACTGCTTCGAGGATTTGGGAAGCCAATGAATAAAGTCAGTTCCCGAGATGAGTGGGGAGGGGGTCGGATGTGCTTTTGGAGAGAGAGAGAGAGAGATGATGATGATGATGAAGGAGGCCCAACAATCCTTATATATGGGCGCGGTTATGCTTTTAGAGAGAGAGAGAGAGAGGATGGTGAAGGAGGCTCAACAATCCTTATATATGGGCGCGGTTATGCTTTTAGAGAGAGAGAGGATGATGAAGGAGGCTCAACAATCCTTATATATGGGCGCGGTTATGCTTTTAGAGAGAGAGAGAGAGAGAGGATGATGAAGGAGGCTCAACAATCCTTATATATGGGCATGGTTGTGCTTTTGGAGGAAGATTATGTATATATATATATATATATATATATATATATATATATATATATATATATATATATATATATATATATATATATATATATATATATATATATAAAGAGAGAGAGAGAGAGAGAGAGAGAGAGAGAGAGAGAGAGAGAGAGAGAGAGAGAGAGAGAGAGAGAGAGAGAGAGAGAGGGCAACAATCCTTATATATGGGTGCGGTCGTGCTTTTGGAGAGAGAGAGAGAGAGAGGCATAACAATTCTTATATAGGGTACAATTGTGCTTTTGGAGAAGCGGGATTAGGGTGGAGAGAGAGAGAGAGAGAGAGAGAGAGAGAGAGAGAATGACGAACGAGGCACAGCAATCCTTATATAAGGGTGAGAGAAGCCTCCCTCTCCGCCACTCCATTAGAAACATTATTACAGTTTTGGGAAATTAACATTCTGACAGACACAAGTTTTACCACGACGGCTCTGATCTACGGCAGCGTTACTCTAATGGAAAAGTAGAGGCTTCGTGATGTGGAGGCTGCTGGAACCGGCACCTACATGCATTCCACGGGTAGTAACCCGAAAGAAAGATAATAAAAATAGAATAGGAAAGTATAAAGGATGAGAGAGAGAGAGTTTGCCTCCGAGGGGAGCGACGTTGGGAATGGAGAAACCTCGGAGAGAACAATTGCTGGAACAGAAGTTCAAAAATCGCCGGAAACGGGAGGGAGAAACCTCCTGATGATGAATTGGTTATTTGTTCATCTCGAGAATGTAGAGTATTGGGTATGTGCTGTGTCCGTTAAAGGGCAAGACCCCTAGGGAACCACAACAGAAAAACCACTACAATATGTTGTTACGTGGTCTCATTAATGAAGGAGACAAACGCTGAGGGAAGTTACTTGTATGAGAGAGAGAGAGAGAGAGAGAGAGAGAGAGAGAGAGAGAAGTTAAGTATATCTTAGTTTAACCAGACCACTGAGCTGATTAACAGCTCTCCTAGGGCTGGCCCGAAGGATTAGACTTATTTTACGTGGCTAAGAACCATGGTTACCTAGCAACGGGACCTACAGCTTACTGTGGAATCCGAACCACATTATGACGAGAAATGAATTTCTATCACCAGAAATAAATTCCTCTAATTCTTCATTGGTCAGCGGAGACTCGAACGCTGGGCCAACAGCGTGCTAGCCGAGAGCTCTAGCCACCCATCCAATGAAGAACTGAGAGAGAGAGAGAGAGAGAGAGAGAGAGAGAGAGAGAGAGAGAAGTCAATTTTAGGGCAGCAAGCGAGTCTTTTAAAGCGGGAGTGATGGGTCATACTGAAGTAGCCAGATTTCTTTTGATTGATTTGCAGTAGGAATATACACGAAGGCAAAGAGATCTCATTTCGGGAACAATTCTCCACAGGGTTCTGTGGGCCAATATCTTGGGCAGAAGGGTGGATTCAGAATGATGGAATAGAACCTAGGTCTGCTGGGAGATTTATCAGTTGTGTTTAAATGATATCTGTAATATGAATTTAATGCAATTCGAATATCACTGAAGTTAATACGGAAGCGAGTCCATTTAAGCGTTATTCTGTAAAATAGCGGGAATGGGAGAGGGTTGGAGAGCGAATAGAATTAATATTTGGAACAATGGGGTCGACTACGTTTCTGGTCTCGTGCTTGAGAAAATAACGAACGTGTTCTGAAATAAGTCAATTTAAAGTCATGCGATAATGTTTTGATTGAGATAGGGTGCATGCTTTCATCCCAAAGTTTAAACAAGTAAAATATGCGCCGAAGTTTCTTTGGCTCTTTCGAGTTTTCTGTACAGTGTATAATCAAGGCCACCGAAAATAGCTCTATCTTTCGGTGGTCTCGGTATAATGCTGTATGAGCCGCGGCCCATGAAACTTTAACCACGGCCTGGTGGTGATCTGTCCTATATCGTTGCCAGGCGCACGATTATGGCTGATTTTAACCTTAAATAAAATAAAAAACAACTGAGGCTAGAGGGCTGCAATTTGGCATGTATGATGATTGGAGGGTGGATGATCAACGTACCAGTTTGCAGCTCTTTGGCCTGAGTAGTTTTTAAGATCTGAGGGCGAATGGAAAAAGTACGGACAGAAAAAAATGCGGATAGAAAAAAAATGCGGACAGAAAAAGTGCGGACGGACAGACAAAGCCGGCGCAATAGTTTTCTTTTACAGAAAACTAAAAAGATAAAACTCATGTTACTGAATTCTGTAACATGACCTCTTTCTTGTGAAGTCAAGAAACGCATCATTATCCCTTTTGAAATCGTGAATTCTCCCTGTTGAAAACATGAAGCGCATCATTACTTCTCCACGGTAAACTCATGAGATACATCATTACCTTTCCTACGTGAAGTCATGTCGAAATCGAAAAGATACAACCGTATTACCGGCTAGAAGATTTAAAATACAAAATAGAAAACAAGGTCAAAATTACAATGTTGTGTTTGTTTTTGTTGCAAAATCAGTCTGGTCTCGGAAATGATAAAGTTAATTGGAATTTCTGTGCATATTATAAATTTCTGTGCATATTATAAATATCTGTGCATATAAATTTCTGTGCATATTATAAATTTCTGTGCATACTATAAATTGATGCCAGTTATCCAAAGGACATCCCTCTATAGTACTCAGATCGTTTGTGAGAAGACAATAGAAATTTGTGATAGGAAATAGCGTAACTGAAGTAGAAAACAAAGTCAACAGAGTTCGCAGAGGAACAACACAATCACTTCTAATAATATTTGGAGGATTTTGTTGCCAGGTTTTAAAGACCTAAGTCTTATATCAACAGACACGATGACAAGAGGCTATAGCGGAGGATGTGGTGGGCATGGATGCTAAATATTATAATAAAGGGAAATGGAAGTCTTAATCCTTAGTGTTAGTTTAAGGAATTGACAAAGAAACAGTTCCGTTGAATGTTATCACTAATGGAAAGAATGTCTTTTTCAGCAGTAGTGGAACGGATGCTTTTCATATATTCCATCATATTAGGTATACATTATAATGTGTGTGTGTATGTATATATATATATATATATATATATATATATATATATATATATATATATATATATATATATACTAACAGGACTTCACTGAAACTGGATGGTATATAGTGGAGTTATTTATTCAAAAAATTGCAAGCTTTCCAGGACTGTTAGTCATGGAAAGCTTGTAATTTTTTTAAATAAATAACGTCACCAGATACCATCCTGTTTTAATGAGATCCTGTTAGTAGTTGTTTTAATGCACAGAACAACTGTGTAAGTGATAAAGTAATATTATATATATATATATATATATATATATATATATATATATATATATATATATATATGTATGTATTTATGTATGTACATACGTACGTATGTATGTATATATACAGTATATATATATATATATATATATATATATATATATATATATATATATATATATATATATATATATATATATATATATATATATATATATATATGTGTGTGCATCTATATGTCTGTGAGTATTTATCAAGTCTGGGCTGTGCACGAATTTCTCAAAATGTATAAAGGTAATTAAGTAATTAAAGAAAGAAAGAAAAAAAAAACTCGTTCGGACTGCACCCTTGGAAATCCCAAATCCCACGATTCTGGCGAAGACCCGAAGTGAAAGAAAGAAGGAGGAAATTTATAATCTGGTGGTAAACAAGAGAGTCTTTCGCGGGAGGACAAAGGCAGCCCAATCATTAGTTCAGTTCGCTCCGGGTTCTTCTGATCAGTCCGAGTTTCAAGTTTCCTGACCCCCTCGCTTGTTACTCTTCATCCGAGCTGATAAGAAGGCATACTGGCTGAGTCTCTCTCTCTCTCTCTCTCTCTCTCTCTCTCTCTCTCTCTCTCTCTCTCTCTCTCTCATTTTGCTTAATATCTTACTCTTTAAATTTCTGTCTACAGATTTATTAAAACTGGAGAGAATGGATTTCCCAAGGCCTTGCCGAAATGTATTTTAAGTCATCTCTCTCTCTCTCTCTCTCTCATTTTGCTTAATATCTTACTCTTTAAATTTCTGTGTACAGATTTATTAAAACTGGAGAGAATGGATTTCCCAAGGCCTTGCCGAGATGTATTTTAAGTCTCTCTCTCTCTCTCTCTCTCTCTCTCTCTCTCTCTCTCTCTCTCTCTCTCTCTCTCTCTCTCTCTCATTTTGCTTAATATCTTACTCTTTAAATTTCTGTCTACAGATTTATTAAAACTGGAGAGAATGGATTTCCCAAGGCCTTGCCGAAATGTATTTTAAGTCATCTCTCTCTCTCTCTCTCTCTCTCTCTCTCTCTCTCTCTCTCTCTCTCTCTCTCTCTCTCTCTCTCTCTCTCTCTCTCATTTTGCTTAATATCTTACTCTTTAAATTTCTGTCTACAGATTTATTAAAACTGGAGAGAATGGATTTCCCAAGGCCTTGCTGAAATGTATTTTAAGTCATCTCTCTCTCTCTCTCTCTCTCTCTCATTTTGCTTAATATCTTACTCTTTAAATTTCTGTCTACAGATTTATTAAAACTGGAGAGAATGGATTTCCCAAGGCCTTGCCGAGATGTATTTTAAGTCATCTCTCTCTCTCTCTCTCTCTCTCTCTCTCTCTCTCTCTCTCTCTCTCTCTCTCTCTCTCTCTCTCTCTCTCTCTCTCATTTTGCTTAATATCTTACTCTTTAAATTTCTGTCTACAGATTTATTAAAACTGGAGAGAATGGATTTCCCAAGGCCTTGCCGAGATGTATTTTAAGTCATCTCTCTCTCTCTCTCTCTCTCTCTCTCTCTCTCTCTCTCTCTCTCTTCTTTTGATTAATATCTTAAGCAAATTGTTTTTTTTAAGTAGTGTTTCCTGTTGAAATCAGAATTACAATATTTACAGCTTTACTGTTTCTATTAAGGTGCTTTTAGAGACTGGTATGTACAATATCTTGTCTTGTCTAGGATATCAGATAAGATTAAAAATGAATTATCACTAGGTAATTTACCGAATATCAAAGTTCACGAAATTGGGATCGCTAATAATCTTTACATTAGTTTATCTATTAAGTCTGCGTGATTTTTTTTATTAAGAGTAGCAATTTTAATAACCACAGGTGTAATGATTAGCTAATACTTAGCTAAGCTAAGCTTCTTTTAGTTCTGTCCACTTGAGATCGGTTTCTCTTCACTTTGTTTTTTCACCTGTCCAACTTACCTGTCTTAATTACATTAAAAGCTGCATGTTTACACATACACATATATATGTATAAATATAAATATATATATATATATATATATATATATATATATATATATAAATATACACATATATATATGTATATATATAATTTATATATATACAGTATATATATATATATATATATATATATATATATATATATATATATATATATATATATATATATATGAATATAAGGCCCATAAAACACTATTTGAACATTTGCAACCATATATTTCGAGCACTTTCTTCTGTGCTCGAAAATATATGGTTGCAAATGTTCAAATAGTGTTTTATGGGCCTTCTTATATTCATATTACACTGTGGTATTACAGTAAAGACATTCATATATATATATTTATATATACGAGTATATATATATATATATATATATATATATATATATATATATATATATATATATATGTGTGTGTGTGTGTGTGTGTGTGTGTGTGTGTATAAGTGTGTGTATATAATGATCTATCTCACTCATTCTTTTGTCACTATTGATTTATATGCACGACCCTTCACACACACACACACACACACGCACACGTATATATTTATTCCATCCCCGGGTAAACGTCTGCCAGGATAATGTCCGGGGAACGCTTTATATAACAGGAAATCCGGCTGCCCATCAGTATTGGATTAATAGGCGGACTGTCAGTTATTCAATCGGGCCAGAATAACAGAGCCTCATCTCTTTCATTCACCAATAAATCTCTGCTGTCTATAAAACGTCAGCTATCAGTCACAGCGAATTCGGCAGTCGTCATCACCGCCATCATCATCATGGTGATGATGATCGTCGTCGTTGTCATCATCATCATCGTCGTCATCGTCATTTAATTCGGAATTCATTTCGGGCGATGATGGCTGTCGATTATATGGTCCAGGATTTGTTTTTTGGGCCGAATATTTTTTAATGCAATTGTCGGTATTAATTTTTTTTTTCTGGATTGACTGGAAGTAATGAGTATAAATCTATCGTCGTATGCATACAAATTAACCCCCTCCCTCCAAAAAATAGGTTAAAAAGTTAAACCAAAAAAGGTCGATTGATTGATAAGCTACCAACGGCTGCTCTTCACGTATAGCATTGAGAAGTGGTGGGAAATAGATTTCCCTACGAGTATCAGAGTTTGTCCTTGGTACATACAGACAAGTAACCGCACGCGCACACACACACACGAGTTTGTCTTTGGTACATACAGACAAGTAACCTCACACACACACGAGTTTTGCCTTTGGTACATGCAGACAAGTAACCACACACACACACACACACACACACACACACACACACACTTTTGTCTTCTAAGACTCGAGCGAAGCCGCCTCCTAGCGACGAACCTTTTAAAAGGCGGGAATAAAAATTCAGAACTTTTGGCGCGACCGTCTTATACTCACCGCACAGAAATAACAGGTGAAGAAAAAAGTTTCTATCTTTTGTGCTGAATATTTTTATGGAGTGTGTTTTTTCTAACTTTTTTTTTAATTCCAGCAATAGACGCCGTCGCAAATTTGCATCTACTTATTCCTTAAGTCGTCTTTAAACCTCGGGACTTACGTTGTTAATAAGACGATTACACCAAAGTTTAGGTGGTTTGTGTATTTTTTTTTTGCAAGGTTTATTTTTTTTTTCGATTTTATGATCTCGTGAAAATCTTGTTTAAGTTTTGAAGTTTTTTCTCGGTCCATTCGCATTCATTTTTTTTTCAAATATCCCTGTTCGCATGTGAGCATCAATAAAAACAAATATAAAAACACACGAGATATATACTATATATATATATACATATATATATTATATATGTATTTATATATATATATATACATATATATATTATATATGTATTTATATATATATATATATACATATATATATATATATATATATATATATATATATATATATATATATATATATATATATATATATATATATATATATACTGTAATATATATATATATGTATATATATACTGTAATATATATATATATATATATATATATATATATATATATATATATATATATATATATATATATATATATATATATATATATATATATATATATATATACAGGATCATGAAGTTAAGTAGTTTTGTAAATATAAAATCATACCAACGATAGTTAAACCGTTATGAAAATAATTGCACCCTAAAGAAAATTACCAAACGGGAATGCTTTTAATACGTGCGAAAATAATCGCATCTCTGGGATCTCCATTTCTTACGCAGGTCGTAAGAGAATACCCCGAGATTTATTGTACGTTGAGGTATATGACTCTCTGGGACCAGATATCTTGATTGCTTTAGCTGATGAAGCATAATCAGTCAATTTCACGTCTCCTGGGAAAGGGGGGAAGAGAGAGAGAGAGAGAGAGAGAGAGAGAGAGAGAGAGAGAGAGAGAAGGGGTGTTTGAGGAATTCAACACTTGGATGTTGATATATGGATCATGTATGTGGATGCATAACATTCATACATACACACACACACACGCGCACACACACATATGTGTGTGTGTGTATATATATATATATATATATATATATATATATATATATATATATATATATATATATATATATGTATTATGTCATGGGAATATTATAGTGACATAAAAAACATAAACAAAGGATATGGCCACGAGGAAAGTGAGAGACTGGAGTGCTAAATCTTTTCTTTTTACTCTAAGGTATTTTCAAGTGTTTTGAGTAGATCTTGTCTATGCACCTTATCTATCTATCTATCTATCTATCTATCTAATTATCTATCTATCTGTATATATATATATATATATATATATATATATATATATATATATATATATATATATATATATATATATATAATTAGACAAAGAAACCGGATGTGAAATTTATCATACTGGCTGTTAATCTCAAGACGACACGTAAAGCCACTCCATTTTTGAGCCGGACAGTGACGTCCTTTGAATCTCCCTCCCGAGTACAGCAATATCCCCATCGACGCGACGGACGGTTTTCCACGTGTGGGGAGGTGGTGGGGAAATGGTGGGGAAATCAATGGTCCGTCGGCCTGGCGCTTTTGTTTCCCCGAGATTGAGACCCCGTAAGTCCCCTATATGAGAAGCCATTCATTAATCTACGATTTTTTTTTTTTCCTTTCTCTGAGATGACGGAAAGTGAGAGAGATTCTTCTGTTTGGGATTCTTTTATGAAAGGTGTAGTGGACAGCTCCGTGTTTTGTCAGTGTGGATATGTGAATATTCGTTCGGTTTTCTTGAATATTACCTTTTTTTTCGTGTGGGTCTGTTTTGTCCTTAGGGAGATGTTAATATTTTCTCAAATATTACCTTTTTCGTTATTTATATGGATGTATTTTTTCCGTAAGAAACTCTGAATATTAGTTTGTTTTTTTATGTGGATCATTTGTCCTCGTAAGGAAATGTTAATATTCGTTTGGTTTTACTCAAATATTACCTTTTTATTTTTCATGGGGATATGTTTAGCCTATAAGGGAATATTGATATTCATTTGGTTTTTTCAAATATTACCTTTTATTCTTTTTATTTTCCGTGTGGATTGGTGTGACTTAGCTGTGAATCAGCTGAGTGTTACCTTTGTTTTGGTTAGCATCAGTTTGCGTTTTCATTCCAAGTGCTTTTTACTTTCAAAATATAGAAAAAGACGCAGAAATAACTTTTTCTTTTTAGTCCGAATGACGGGACGTTATTTTTTCAGTTAATTTTCCTTACATTCTATTTTTGCAGTGATACACTTAATTTTACCTTGTTCAATAAACCCTCATTTAACGACGTTAGAAAATTGAGCAAAGAGCTCGTCAGATCGATCAGCTATTCAGGGATTCCCCGGATTAAACGTCACACGTCCCAAGATTTTGCAG
>NC_089750.1:68407206-68449706 GCF_040412425.1 Macrobrachium rosenbergii
TTTACTGCAGATATCTGCATGTTTATCCATTTCTCTTTGGTACAACTCCATATTATTCCTAAAACGCGTTGAGGATTTAAAGGCCAGAGACTGCAGCCTTAAAACAGTGTTCCCTGTCTTCACCCTGTCATCTGTGAGCCTTACTGATTTTGAGATAACTCGAAACTTTCCAGGACTTTTCCATACGCGATTTAGCTGTCGCCTATGATTAAAAATTGTATTTTGAAGAAGGTAGAGTATACAGTCCAGAGGATTCAGAGTGGTCATCAAAATTACGATTTTATAACAATAAAAAATTATTTGTGATTCCTTGATGCATCAGTGCAGTAACCTATCTTTAACTAATTTATGTTTTATATCTAAAAGAAATTGACAAAAACGCTCTGAATGCTGTAGCTTGCGGTATTTAACAACCTTAATTACTGTTATCTTTAAAGACACTAAATTTGTTTTGCAATTTTTACCTGTATTACTTTGTGTGATCTTGAAAGGCTTTTTTATGGGTTTCTGCAGTCTGAAGGGTTATTTTGCGTTATTTGATAACCCATGTTACGTTAGGGGGATTTAGAAACTTTGAATTAGCTTTTTATTCTGAATCCACGGTTTGCGATCCTCCAGATATATATATATATATATATATATATATATATATATATATATATATATACATATATATATATATTATATATAAATATATATACATATATATATACATATATAGATATAAATATATTATATATATATATATATATATATATATATATATATATATATATATATATCTTTACTGGGTCTTTGTGGCTTTTGAAAAATTAAAGTTTGAGTTTTTAAATTCCTTTCGCTTAGCTTTGACGATTCTAATGGCAATTTTCCCTAAAGTTTAATATCTCTGATATTTATTTCTGCCAGTGTTCGGATATTTTTTAATTTGTTTCTTTTTCCTAGAGATCTTTGAATTGGTTTATGTTGAAGAAGGTGTGTTAAACTGAGGCTTGTGATAATGAAGGATTTCAAAATAGTTTTGATGAGCTTGGTAATTTTTTTTTTATCTTTATAAATCTTAAAATCGCTGCTTCGATGTTGTGGAACCTTTGAATATACTTTGTAACCTTGAAAGCACTTTGATTTGCTGGACGTGTTCTTTGAAGCCTGTTCATTTCTTATAACATTTAATGGAATCAGAATGAATCTTTGCCATCTGTCAAGAAACTTGACTTTATTCATGTGATTTGTGAATTCAGTCTTTTAATTAAAGACTCAAAATATTCTGGAAAGCTAATATTACAGTTGAATGTAATTTTTTTTTGTTCGTGGATGCCTATGCATGCATGTTGGTGTATGGGTGTGTGTGTGTGTATATATGTGTGTGTAGATGCATATGTATGTATGTATGTATGAGAGAGAGAGAGAGAGAGAGAGAGATTTTGTTTCATGTCTGTGTACGCACATGTGTACAGTATATGTGTGCGTGTTGTGAGAGAGAGAGGGAGAGAGAGAGATTTTGTTTCTTCATGTCTGTGTACGCACGTGTGTATATGTGTGTGTGTGTGAGAGAGAGAGAGAGAGAGAGAGAGAGAGAGAGAGAGAGAGAGATTTTGTTTCTTCATGTCTGTGTATGCACGTGTGCATATGTGAGAGAGAGAGAGAGATTTTGTTTCTTCATGTCTGTGTATGCACGTGTGTATATGTGTGTGAGAGAGAGAGAGAGATAGAGAGAAAGAGAGAAAGAGAGATTTTGTCAAAAGACGCCCCCCAAGTGAAGGACAGCGAAGCACACCGATGGAAGGAGACTATCAGGTGGAGGCATCAAGAGTCCTTCAGCGCCACGATCAAGATACCTGTCGATATCGGCCCCTTGTCTTGACACCTGGAGAGGCCGAATATGGAGATTGAGAAGAGCAGGGGTAGGCGCATGAGGAGGAGGGGGAGGAGGAGTAAGGGGAGAAGGAGAGGGTTGAGAAGAAGAGGAGAGAGAGAAAGAGAAAGAGATGGAGGACATGAAAGGAACGAGGTCGTGGACAAGAAGTAGAAGAGGAGGGAGAAGAAAAAGAGTTGGAGCAGTTTAGATTTGTGGTTTATATGTTTGTAACACGATGCTTGGCTGGTGAATACTTATTCATAATTGTAATGTATATATATACATTATACATATGTATATATATAATGTATATTTAATGTTGAATATGTATATTTTAGCACAAATTGTTGTTACAGCAAATATATATATATATATATATATATATATATATATATATATATATATATATATATATATATATATATATATATATATATATATATATACTGTATATATACAATGTATATACACAGCAAAACAAAGTAACAGTCGCCCAGGTAGTATTGTCGATGTTATTATTACTATAATAATACCCTTGTAAAGCAGCATTGGGCTTTACCCTGTATTTTCTTTAATAACACTGGTTTTTTTATGCGTGTCTACTTTTATCTCTTCGGTGATTTATCATCCTCTACTATTTATTAGTAATTTTCTGCTTTGTTACCCTCCTTCTACACTTATGAGCATAGTACTCTTTGCATGTGTATAACCATTTGTTTGTTCTGCGTGAATGGTCGTATATTTTGTATGAAGCTTATGTGTGTGTGTATATATATATATATATATATATATATATATATATATATATATATATATATATATATATATATATATATATATAGTGATCTGTGTTTATGTATTCACATTTATACACATCTGTATGTAGGGATCGTAGCTAAGAAAAGGATGTGGTATCCTTTTAGATACAAAAAAGTCAGGAGGGCAGTTTGCTACCGGCAGATGGGAGATAGAGGAACTCATACCTCAGACTTTATCCTTAGCAACAATACTAAAAATTTAACCCATAAAAAAGGATAGTCGACGTCGCTATACGGACCTCGGGGAGAGACCGTTCTGACGGTCTAACGGTGGGCACGGTTGGGCACGTGGTTCTGCCTCAATCATAATTGTTAATCGTATTATTTCTCATTCGCTTTTCGTTAACAGTCACTTCTTTCTTTCTCACATCAATTTACTGGCTTTTCTGGATCTGGAGAAGAAATTAACGGAATGTTCTTATTATAAAACTAGTTACATAACTTGCTTACTTCCTTCAAGTAATGGCATAAAACTGAAGTCTCAAGTGTGTGTGTGTGTGTGTGTGTGTATGTCTATGAAGGGTGTGTTTAAAAACACAGAAAAATAGTTATGGAATACTTTTATTTGTCAGTTATAGATAAGGGTGAGAGAAAGGTACATATGTGTACATATATATACATAAATATACCTCTCTCTAACAGAGTAGGATTTGCAGGCCAGTGTGCAGTTCAAGTCGGTACACATTCGGAACGTTGGGGAAGAACAGGGTGCTCTAGATAAAGTCCACAATGATCAACTTTCATTTGTGTCATACCAGTTCAGTTATATCTTCCATTAGAACAGGCCTAACCATAATACTAGGCTAGCCCATGCTCGTCTCGCCCTGGGCAAATTGCTTGCCCTAATACAGCTGTATTCTTAATATCTGCATGCGACTGGCATATCAGCTACGTCTGCAATTTAAATATAGCCAAGATCACAAATTCTCTTAGACGTTTGTATGTATTAAGCGTACCCACGAGCCTTCTTCATTTTACTTTACCTTGAACCAGAAATATGACTTTCTTTGACCAAACAGGAACCGTCTTGGCCAACCTACCATAACTGACCTATTGATATACGGAAGGAAATACCAGCCCGCCTAATTTCATTTGCTCGTGACAATTAAGTCTAGATAGTTTACAGTTAATGTATGTATGTATGTATATATATATATATATATATATATATATATATATATATATATATATATATATATATATATATATATATATATATATTCCAAAGCAGGAATATAGAGGAGTTAATGCTCTGCAATAATCGCATTTAATCTCGTCACCAAGAAGATAAGCCAAAGCAAGTACAAGATTGTCTTGCTACTGATTGACTTTAATACTTTATCCAAGTTGAAGGTCTCAGATTGAAAAGTTGCAGCCATTGCTCACATGAATTGCAGGTATTTGACACATTTGGCAAATAGGCCAAATTTAGACATAATAATACTTCGCGGTAGTTTATGTAATGACGGAATTCATAAAATCGCTGCCGAAGCCATTTCCTTATTTTTTTTTAGTGAGGGGTGGGGAAGGTCCGGCCGGCTAGGAGAAATGCACGGTAGGTTGAAGGAGAGAAATGAATTATCTCACGAATGTCTACTTAATGAATTAAAGCTTTGACCTGGTTTAATTACCCGAGAATCAACGAGCAGATCTATGTGGAATTATTATATATATGGTCTCCCCTATCACAGAAAAAGAAAAACAACACTTGCATGAGGCAAACAGTATCAAGGCACGAGATGTTGTTGGCCACACTTCGCTTCCGAGACACACGTACAGCAAATATTCAAGTTTTGCAACAAGAGTTTGTGAAGGCAACAATTTAAATATGTTGCATGCACAGCATTTCTGTATAGATCTAGTGGTATATAGTCTATTATGCAGTAGGTCTGGGGTCCGTTAAAGAAGACTAGGCCTTTAAACCTACATTCTTTTTTTAACCAAGTAAGAGTACTGTGAAATTATCAGTTAGACCTGAAATGAATATTGTAATCAGACATGCAAGTGAAAAGTAAGTATACTTTAGTTTTACCAGACCCCTGAGCTGATTAACAGCTCTCCTAGGGCTGGCCCGAAGGATTAGACTTATTTTACGTGGCTAAGAACCAATTGGTTAGTGAAGCATATAGGCCACTTGAACCTAGAGCAAAATGTAAGTCAAGCGAGAGGGCATTTGCACACTGCGCACCAAGACTATACAACAAAATACTGCCTGAAGCAAATTTAAAAAAAAGAACCAAAGACGCTGCTATTCTGCAGGAGCTGCGATACTGAAGAGAAGACACTAAGAGACAGTTTATAAAATATTTTATAATTGTCTTTTAGTGTTTTATATTCTGTTTTTGCGTTTACTGTTATTGTGTTTAGTGAATGATGCCATATGTACTGTATGTATATATATATAGAATATATATATATATATACATACATGCATACATTATATATATATATATATATATATATATATATATATATATATATATATATATATATATATATATATATATATATATATATATATATATATATATATATATATATATATATATAACACATACATACTGTGTATGTATGTGTGTCTGAGTAAGTTAGTATGTACGTAGCAAATCAAATCAGGAAATAAACGGAAAACGAGTGTGACAAGAGCTCTCGTGTTATTTCAAATCATTCTCAAGGCAACATGAGGCTATGTTGAAATAACACAAAGGGCCAGTGTACATTGACTCTTCACCTATTTCCTGGTAGGCTTAGTCACAAATAAGGTCAGATGTTAACAGATGATCTTGATGTATGTGCGTATAAATCCCGGCTCTGCAGAATGAAGAAACTATATCTTCGAGTATGCTCTGTCCTTTGATGAAGACTCTTCTTCTAGAAGATCTCTGTCATGCGGGCAAATAGTCGGATATCTAGATCTATTCTAGCAGATGTCTTCCTTCTGGTCATTCTGTTGGAATAATCTAGAAGACCGGCTCTGCAGAAAGAAGAAACTATTTCTTCGAGTATGCTCTGTCCTTGATGAAGACTCTTCTTCTAGAAGATCTCTGTCATGCGGGCAAATAGTCGGATATCTAGATCTATTCTAACAGATGTCTTCCTTCTGGTCATTCTGTTGGAATAATCTAGAAGACCGGCTCTGCAGAAAGAAGAAACTATTTCTTCAGTATGCTCTGTCCCTTGATGAAGACTCTTCTTCTAGAAGATCTCTGTCATGCGGGCAAATAGTCGGATATCTAGATCTATTCTAGCAGATGTCTTCCTTCTGGTCATTCTGTTGGAATAATCTAGAAGACCGGCTCTGCAGAAAGAAGAAACTATTTCTTCAGTATGCTCTGTCCTTGATGAAGACTCTTCTTCTAGAAGATCTCTGTCATGCGGGCAAATAGTTGGATATCTAGATCTATTCTTGCAGATGTCTTCCTTCTGGTCATTCTGTTGGAATAATCTAGAAGAACGGCTCTGCAGAAAGAAGAAACTATTTCTTCAGTATGCTCTGTCCCTTGATGAAGACTCTTCTTCTAGAAGATCTCTGTCATGCGGGCAAATAGTTGGATATCTAGATCTATTCTTTCAGATGTCTTCCTTCTGTTCATTCTGTTGGAATAATCTAGAAGACCGGCTCTGCAGAAAGAAGAAACTATTTCTTCGAGCATGCTCTGTCCCTTGATGAAGACTCTTCTTGTAGAAGATCTCTGTCATGCGGGCAAATAGTCAGATATCTAGATCTATTCTAGCAGACGTCTTCCTTCTGTTCATTCTGTTGGAATAATCTAGAAGACCGGCTCTGCAGAAAGAAGAAACTATTTCTTCGAGCATGCTCTGTCCCTTGATGAAGACTCTTCTTGTAGAAGATCTCTGTCATGCGGGCAAATAGTCGGATATCTAGATCTATTCTAGCAGATGTCTTCCTTCTGGTCATTCTGTTGGAATAATCTAGAAGACCGGCTCTGCAGAAAAGAAGAAACTATTTCTTCTTCAGTATGCTCTGTCCTTGATGAAGACTCTTCTTCTAGAAGATCTCTGTCATGCAGGCAAATAGTCGGATATCTAGATCTATTCTAGCAGATGTCTTCCTTCTGGTCATTCTGTTGGAATAATCTAGAAGACCGGCTCTGCAGAAAAGAAAAACTATTTCTTCAGAGTATGCTCTGTCCCTTGATGAAGACTCTTCTTCTAGAAGATCTCTGTCATGCGGGCAAATAGTTGGATATCTAGATCTATTCTTGCAGATGTCTTCCTTCTGGTCATTCTGTTGGAATAATCTAGAAGACCAGCTCTGCAGAAATAGAAGAAACTATTTCTTCAGTATGCTAAGTCCTTGATGAAGACTCTTCTTCTAGAAGATCTCTGTCATGCGGGCAAATAGTCAGATATCTAGATCTATTCTAGCAGATGTCTTCCTTCTGGTCATTCTGTTGGAATAATCTAGAAGACCGGCTCTGCAGAAATGAAGAAACTATTTCTTCAGTATGCTCTGTCCCTTGATGAAGACTCTTCTTCTAGAAGATCTCTGTCATGCAGGCAAATAGTCGGATATCTAGATCTATTCTAGCAGATGTCTTCCTTCTGGTCATTCTGTTGGAATAATCTTTCTCTGAGAAAGCAGGCGTTGTTTTCTCTATCCTATTACAGTACGTATATATATATATATAATATATAATATATATATATATATATATATATATATATATATATATATATATATATATATATATATATATGTATATATAATATATATATACATTATATATATATATATAATATATATATATATATATATATATATATATATATATATATATATATATATATATATATATATATATATATATATATATATATATATATAGATACCAGAAGGAAGACATCTGCTAGAATAGGAGATATCCGACTATTTGCCCGCATGACAGAAAGAAGAGTCTTCATCAAGGACAGAGCATACTCGAAGAAATAGTTTCTTCAGAGAAAGGTCTTCTAGATTATTCCAACAGAATGACCAGAAGGAAGACATCTGCTAGAATAGATCTAGATATCCGACTATTTGCCCGCATGACAGAGATCTTCTAGAAGAAGAGTCTTCATCAAGGGACAGAGCATACTGAAGAAATAGTTTCTTCTTTCTGCAGAGCCGGTCTTCTAGATTATTCCAACAGAATGACCAGAAGGATGATATCTGCTACAACAGATCTAGATATCCGACAATTTGCCCGCATGACAGAGATCTTCTAGAAGAAGAGTCTTCATCAAGGGACAGAGCATACTTGAAGAAATAGTTTCTTCTTTCTGCAGAGCCGGTCTTCTAGATTATTCCAACAGAATGACCAGAAGGAAGACGTCTGCTAGAATAGATCTAGATATCCGACTATTTGCCCGCATGACAGAGATCTTCTAGAAGAGTCTTCATCAAGGGACAGAGCATACTTGAAGAAATAGTTTCTTCTTTCTGCAGAGCCGGTATTCTAGATTATTCTAGCAGAATTACCAGAAGGATGACATCTGCTACAATAGATCTAGATATCCGACTATTTGCCTGCATGACAGAGATCTTCTAGAAGAAGAGTCTTCATCAAGGGACAGAGCATACTTGAAGAAATAGTTTCTTCTTTCTGCAGAGCCGGTATTCTAGATTATTCCAACAGAATGACCAGAAGGAAGACATCTGCTAGAATAGATCTAGATATCCGACTATTTGCCCGCATGACAGAGATCTTCTAGAAGAAGAGTCTTCATCAAAGGACAGAGCATACTGAAGAAATAGTTTCTTCTTTCTGCAGAGCCGGTCTTCTAGATTATTCCAACAGAATGACCAGAAGGAAGACATCTGCTTTCTGAATAGATCTAGATATCCGACTATTTGCCCGCATGACAGAGATCTTCTAGAAGAAGAGTCTTCATCAAGGGACAGAGCATACTTGAAGAAATAGTTTCTTCTTTCTGCAGAGCCGGTATTCTAGATTATTCTAACAGAATTACCAGAAGGATGACATCTGCTACAATAGATCTAGATATCCGACTATTTGCCCGCATGACAGAGATCTTCTAGAAGAAGAGTCTTCATCAAGGGACAGAGCATACTTGAAGAAATAGTTTCTTCTTTCTGCAGAGCCGGTATTCTAGATTATTCTAACAGAATTACCAGAAGGATGACATCTGCTACAATAGATCTAGATATCCGACTATTTGCCCGCATGACAGAGATCTTCTAGAAGAAGAGTCTTCATCAAGGGACAGAGCATACTGAAGAAATAGTTTCTTCTTTCTGCAGAGCCGGTCTTCTAGATTATTCCAACAGAATGACCAGAAGGAAGACATCTGCTAGAATAGATCTAGATATCCGACTATTTGCCTGCATGACAGAGATCTTCTAGAAGAAGAGTCTTCATCAAGGGACAGAGCATACTTGAAGAAATAGTTTCTTCTTTCTGCAGAGCCGGTCTTCTAGATTATTCCAACAGAATGACCAGAAGGAAGACACTTGCTAGAATAGATCTAGATATCCGACTATTTGCCCGCATGACAGAGATCTTCTAGAAGAAGAGTCTTCATCAAGGGACAGAGCATACTGAAGAAATAGTTTCTTCTTTCTGCAGAGCCGGTCTTCTAGATTATTCCAACAGAATGACCAGAAGGAAGACATCTGCTAGAATAGATCTAGATATCCGACTATTTGCCCGCATGACAGAGATCTTCTAGAAGAAGAGTCTTCATCAAGGGACAGAGCATACTCGAAGAAATAGAGTTTCTTCTTTCTGCAGAGCCGGTCTTCTAGATTATTCCAACAGAATGACCAGAAGGAAGACATCTGCTAGAATAGATCTAGATATCCGACTATTTGCCCGCATGACAGAGATCTTCTAGAAGAAGAGTCTTCATCAAGGGACAGAGCATACTTGAAGAAATAGTTTCTTCTTTCTGCAGAGCCGGTCTTCTAGATTATTCCAACAGAATGACCAGAAGGAAGACATCTGCTAGAATAGATCTAGATATCCGACTATTTGCCCGCATGACAGAGATCTTCTAGAAGAAGAGTCTTCATCAAGGGACAGAGCATACTGAAGAAATAGTTTCTTCTTTCTGCAGAGCCGGTCTTCTAGATTATTCCAACAGAATGACCAGAAGGAAGACATCTGCTAGAATAGATCTAGATATCCGACTATTTGCCCGCATGACAGAGATCTTCTAGAAGAAGAGTCTTCATCAAGGGACAGAGCATACTCAGAAGAAATAGTTTCTTCTTTCTGCAGAGCCGGTCTTCTAGATTATTCCAACAGAATGACCAGAAGGAAGACATCTGCTAGAATAGATCTAGATATCCGACTATTTGCCCGCATGACAGAGATCTTCTAGAAGAAGAGTCTTCATCAAGGGACAGAGCATACTCGAAGATATAGTTTCTTCTTTCTGCAGAGCCGGTCTTCTAGATTATTCCAACAGAATGACCAGAAGGAAGACATCTGCTAGAATAGATCTAGATATCCGACTATTTGCCCGCATGACAGAGATCTTCTAGAAGAAGAGTCTTCATCAAGGGACAGAGCATACTCGAAGAAATAGAGTTTCTTCTTTCTGCAGAGCCGGTCTTCTAGATTATTCCAACAGAATGACCAGAAGGAAGACATCTGCTAGAATAGATCTAGATATCCGACTATTTGCCCGCATGACAGAGATCTTCTAGAAGAAGAGTCTTCATCAAGGGACAGAGCATACTCGAAGAAATAGTTTCTTCTTTCTGCAGAGCCGGTCTTCTAGATTATTCCAACAGAATGACCAGAAGGAAGACATCTGCTAGAATAGATCTAGATATCCGACTATTTGCCCGCATGACAGAGATCTTCTAGAAGAAGAGTCTTCATCAAGGGACAGAGCATACTCGAAGAAATAGTTTCTTCTTTCTGCAGAGCCGGTATTCTACATTATTCCAGCAGAATGACCAGAAGGATGACATCTGCTACAATAGATCTAGATATCCGACTATTTGCCCGCATGACAGAGATCTTCTAGAAGAAGAGTCTTCATCAAGGGACAGAGCATACTTGAAGAAATAGTTTTCTTCTTTCTGCAGAGCCGGTCTTCTAATTATTCTAACAGAATTACCAGAAGGATGACATCTGCTACTGGTTTCCGACTATTTGCCCGCATGACAGAGATCTTCTAGAAGAAGAGTCTTCATCAAGGGACAGAGCATACTGAAGAAATAGTTTCTTCTTTCTGCAGAGCCTTTCTGGATTATTCCAACAGAATTACCAGAAGGATGACATCTGCTACAATAGATCTAGATATCCGACTATTTGCCCGCATGACAGAGATCTTCTAGAAGAAGAGTCTTCATCAAGGGACAGAGCATACTTGAAGAAACAGCTTCTTTCTGCAGAGCCGGTTTATTCTGTGAATGACAGAAGGATGACATCTGCTCTGGTTTATCCTATTTGCAGCCCTCTTCTAGAAGAAGAGTCTTCATCAAGGGACAGCCATACTGGTTTCTTCTTTCTGCAGAGCCGCCTTCTTATTCTACAGAATTTCTGCTACAATAGATCTAGATATCCGACTATTTGCCCGCATGACAGCTTCTAGAAGAAGAGTCTTCTCAAGGGACAGAGCATTCCCTGTGAAATAGTTTCTTCGAAGAAATAGTTTCTTCTTTCTGCAGAGCCGGTATTCTAGATTATTCTAGCAGAATTGACCAGAAGGATCTACAATAGATCTCCTTGCCCATCCTGATCTTCTAGAAGAAGAGCTTCATCAAGGGACAGAGCATGAAGAAACTTGTCCTCTTCTTTCTGCCTCCTAACAGCTGTTATTCTCAGAATGACCAGAAGGATCATGACAGCTTCCCACTGTCCTTTGCTGCATCCTAACAGCTGAAGAGTTTCATCAAGGCTCTCACTTTCTGAGAGCTTCTCCTTTCTGCCTCCTAACAGCTGTTGGCTCTCATCATGAGAGCTTGTCCTCCTCTTCTAGAAGCCTCTTCAACAGGGACAGAACAGCTGTTGGCTCTCACCATGAGAGCTTGTCCTCCTGCCTCCTAACAGTTGTTGGCTGTCACCATGAGAGCTTGTCCTGCCTCCTAACAGCTCATCATGGAGCTTGTCCTCCTGCCTACTCGCTCTCATCTGCAGAGCTTGTCCTCCTGTGTCTCCTGAGAGCTTGGCCTCCTGCCTCCTATCAGCTGCAAGCAAACCGAACAGCCGGTTGTCACGAGTTTTCGTCTGCCTGCTAAAGTGGTAAGGACCTCGCCAGCCATTGGCTCTCACCCTCAGAGCTCGTCCGCCCGCTCGCCGAACAGTCATTGACTCTAGCCAGTGAGAGTTCCTCCGCCTGACGAGATGGGGGGATCTCGTCAGCCGTTGACTCTCGCCGGGAGAGTTTGTCCATCCGCCGAACAGCCGTTGGCTCTTGCCAGTGAGAGTTCCTCCGCCTGACGAGATGGGGGGATCTCGTCAGCCGTTGACTCTGGTCACCAGACTTCTTCCTCATGTTTAAAGTGGTAGGGACCTCGCCAGCCATTGACTCTCATCCTCAGAGCTCGTCCGCCCGCTCGCCGAACAGTCATTGACTCTAGCCAGTGAGAGTTCTTCCGCCTGACGAGATGGGGGGATCTCGTCAGCCGTTGACTCTCGCTGGGAGAGTTTGTCCATCCGCCGAACAGCCGTTGGCTCTTTCCTGGGCATTCTTGCCTTCCTGCGGTTTTCGTCTTCAACAAATCGAATTAAGAACGCCGTCTCTCTGTTCTTTTCCCGCATCACTGTTTCTTCAAGTGTTCTTGCTTCTCTATCCTTCTTGATTTTCGGTATCGCCATCTTTAGCGTCATCTTTCTCATTGACTTCTAGCCAGTGAGAGTTGAATCTTCAGCCGTTGACTTTTTGTCCGTCCGCCGAACAGCCGTTGGCTCTTTCCTGGGCATTCTTGCCTTCCAGCTTTCGTCTTCAACGAATAGAATTTGAGAAAGCCATCTTGTTCTTTTCCCGCTTCCCTGTTTCTTCAAGTTCTCAGTCTCGTTATCAGGTGCTGTAGCCCTCTTATTATATCATTTTCCTTTTCTTCGTTCTTCTCTCTGAGTCTCTCTAACTCTCTTTTCAGATTATTCATTTCTTCCGCCATTTCTCTTCCTTGTCTCTCTTTCTCTCTTTCCATTTTTTCATTTTCTTCAACACAGTACTGGACCTTCCTCTTGAAACTGCAAAGCATGCTTTCCTGTTTCATTTCTTCCAGTCTAAGTTGATCAATCATTTGGTCCTTTTCCTTATTTTCATCTTCAAGAGTAACCAGTCGTTCCTTTAGGTTGTCCACGTGTTGCTCCATTTCTCCTTTAATTTTTATATTTTCTTCAACAAAATGCTGGACCTTCTTCTTGAAACTGAAAAGCATGCTTGCCTGGTTCATTTTTTCCAGTCTAAGTTGATCAATCATCTGGTCCTTTTCCTTATTTACATCTTTTGACATTCCTCTTGAAACTGGTCGAACCATGCTTTTCTCCTTTATCATTTGCTCCATTCTGAGTTGACCAATTATTTAATTCTTTTCTTCAATCAAAATCCTGGACCTTCCTCTTGAAACTGAAAAGCATGCTTGCCTGGTTCATTTTTTCCAGTCTAAGTTGATCCATCATTTGGTCCTTTTCAGTATTTTCAACTTCAAGAGTAACCAGCTGTTCCTTTAGGTCGTCCACCTGTTTCTCCATTTCTCCCTTAATTTTTTCATTTTCTTCGACAAAATCTGGACCTTCCTCTTCAAACTTTTTTCCTGTTCCTAGTGGTTCTGTTCTAATTTATCAATTATTTTGTCCTTTTACATATTTTCAAGTTCAAGACTAGCCATCTGTTCTTTCATTTTTTCATTTTTTCCACCAAATTTCTGGATTCATCTTTGAAGCTGCAAACTGATGTTCTCCTGTTCCAGTTTTTCCATTCTAAGCTGATCATTTATTTTGTCCTTTTTCAGCATTTTCAACTTCATTTAAGCCTGTCTTTTTCAGCCAAGAGGTCAGGACCTGTTTTTCCATTTCTCCAATCATGTTTTCGTTTCCTTTAAAAAGCTGCGCTCCTCCTTTCAAACCGTTAATCGTTTTTCATATTCAACGTTTTCTTTTCTATCTGGTCGACTTCTTGATTCATTTCCATATTTTGACCGTTGAAGTCTTCTGGAGTCCTGCAATCGGATCGATGGGTTATTAGGGAAATCGGTCATTCCTGGATCATTTATCGTCTGCTCCAAGATGTCCAAGAAATCATCTTCCTCTTCTTGGCAACAGTTCCGGGGCAAATGAGATCCTCCTTCGTTCCGTCCTTTGAAATTGCCGATAGCTCGTCGTTTCAGATTGTCGATGCCTTCAATCATTTCATCATACAGGTCCTCCTTCTCGTTCAACGCATCTCTTAATCGACAATTTTCATCTTTGCGTATCTGAATTTCAATCTCGTAGTCCTCAACAGCCCGATCAAAAGCCTCCTTCAACGCCGCAACCGCCTTCTTGCCACTGTCGTCGTCCCGGTTATCCGTCAGTTCAGGTGTCTTTTTCCAGTGCGATCTCATCTTCTTTCCTAGATGTGCAAGGGTAAACAATGTTCCGCAGAACAAAACCAATTTATGACCAATAAATCCACGGGCAACATTTCCAAACCCGTAGCCAGACTCGTTATAAGCATTAGAAGACATTACAATCCGCCACAAACTTACAATTGTGCAGTTGGAGGAACTCATGATTATGAATGCTTCACATATGCACGAGAGCGAGCCATAGTTTTAGAATCGGTCGCTTGAATCCAGCTGGGATCCAGGGATTCCCCGGAACCATGTCAGCTCTTGCGGATTCTTCTGTCTCCCGAAGAAGAATCCAGGTCTTCAGAGAGAAGTTTAGCGAACCCCACTTCGTCCTCCGTTTGTGTGTGTGTGTGTGTGCTCGAACTTTATTTGAATACAGATATGGAAAATGAGAAATCCTTCATTTTCAGTGAATGGAATAAATAAGTTCTTTGTACAGCAATTGTATACACACACACACAAATACAGTATATATATATATATATATATATATATATATATATATATATATATATATATATATATATATATATATATACAAAAATATATAGATACATACATGACATACAATATATATATTATATATATATATAATATATATATATAGTTCATATATATATATATATATTTATTAATATATATGGGCATATATATATATATATTATGTGGTGTGTGCTTAAAAATCACAGTAGATGCACTGAACTTCAATGTATAAGCATTTATATACATATATATGTATACATATTTATTTATAACGTAATCTGGGCACAAATGAGTCACATTTGTGCCCAGACGATATTTAAACTGAAATATATATAAATATAAACTATATATCATATATATATATATATATATATATACATATACATATACATATATATATATATATATATATATACTATTTATCACATCATATATATATATATATTATATACTGTATATATATAATACGTCCTTTAAATGAAATCTTCAAAAGTAAGACTTCCCTCCTCATAATACTCGACTTTCCCCATTTTCAAAACTTACCAAAAATCCATCATTTAGGTAATTTATTTCAACGCCAATCATCCTCCCATCGCAGTTGTCACACCTTTGCAGCCTTCCATCCAGCGGAAATTCATTTACGGCTTTCCATTAAAAACTAACCATAGAATCTTGAAAATAATCTCAATATGTTTACCACACCCCACTACATAGGCCTGGTATCATTGCTGGTTCGAACCAACCTAACCCGTAACCGACTGAGGCATGGCAAAAAAAAAATGAGTCCTCGTCCGTCGCTGGTTCGACCCATGATACAGTTGGAAATATGCTTATTACCAACCCAAAAATTTTCGGTAAATATTATGAGCACTGAATTTCGTTCTGTGTTCAAAGGGCATTGCTTTTTTATTTGTTTATTTTCTCTGGTTAAGATTTAACATCAAATTCAATCGTAAATTTACTTACAGTCTTAAATCGTTTAACTTCAAATTCAATCGTAAATGTATTTACAGTCTTAAATAACCTAACATCAAAATCAGTAGTACATTTATCTACAGTCTTAAATCATTTAACTTCAAATTCAGTCATACATTTATTTAGTCTTAAATCATTTAACTTCAAATTCAGTCGTAAATTTATTTGCAGTCTTAAATCATTCAACTTCAAATTCAATCGTAAATTTATTTACAGTCTTAAATAATTTAACTTCAGATTCAATCGTAAATGTATTTACAGTCTTAAATAATTTATCATCAAATTCAATCGTAAATGTATTTACATTTTCTTAAATAATTTAGCATCACATTCAATCGTAAATTTATTCACATTCTTAAATAATTTAACATCAGATTCAGTCGTAAATGTATTTACAGTCTTAAATAATTTAACATCAAATTCAATCGTAAATGTATTTACAGTCTTAAATAATTTAACATCAAATTCAGTCGTAAATGTATTTATAGTCTTAAATAATTTGATTTCAGATTCAGTCGTAAATTTATTTACAGTCTTAAATAATTTAACTTTAAATTCAGTCGTAAATGTATTTAGTCTAAAATAGTAATTTTAACATCAAATTCAATCGTAAATTTATTTACAGTCTTCAATAATTTAACATCAAATTCAGTCGTAAATATATTTACAGTCTTCAATAATATAACATCAAATTCAATCGTAAATGTATTTACAGTCTTCAATAATTTAACATCAAATTCAGTCGTAAATGTATTTACAGTCTTCAACAATTTAACATCAAATTCAATCGTAAATGTATTTAGTCTTCAATAATATAACATCAAATTCAGTCGTAAATGTATTTACAGCCTTCAATAATTCAACATCAAATTCAGTCGTAAATTTATTTACTGTCTTAAATCATTCAACTTCAAATTCAGTCGTAAATGTATTTAGTAAAAAATATTTTAGTACCACGGCTAAACTTGAAGGAGTATTTATTAAGAACCCGAATTTCGTTCTGAGTTCAAAGGGCATTATATTTGTTTATTTTTAGTTTTTTTTTTTGTTTTGTTTATTGACTATCTAACATCAAATTCAATCGTAAAAGTTATTTACAAAATTTATTTATAGTATTGGAAAATTCGGTTTCAACTGATCTTACCATTCACAGCTCGGAAAGCTTAATGTTAATTCCCAAAAAAAGATAGTATTTCCATAGCTTAGTATTAATATTAATATTAATAATAATATCAAATTCAAAGAGAAATTTTCATTTAAGTTCTTAAAAAATTTAATTTATAGATTATTCATAACCTATAATTTATTTACAGTACAGGAAAATATCTGATACATCATATTATATCATTTAGCAATTTATTTAGTCTTAAATAATTTAACTTTAAGTTTTCAAAGGTCATAACAATGATGATGAGCTTTTAAGCCAGTCTTAAATAACACAAATATCAAAAGATTGAATGGACTACATTTTAGACTACACCTTAGTTTCATTTAATTTCAAAATGAATTTGTATATCCTTATTTACAGGATGCTTAAAGTGGTCCTTGACCTTTACCACGCCCCTCTAAGAGTTGTTCCTTTCTTAAATAACCTAACATCTTCAATGAGTAAATGCATTTAGATTTAAAAAAATGTTTTAAACACCAGAAAGAGAAAACTTTTTATTCTTTTGGGTATTAATTAGATACTTGAATTTCGTTCTGTCTTGTTAAGAGAATAGCATTACATTTTAGTATTTTTTTTTTTGTTTTGTTTATTGACAATCCCATCAAATTCAACCGTAAAGAACCACTGCTCTAATGATTGAAGTTTAGAGGTCACCGTTAAATCGTCTTGTACCTCGGAAAACTGCTCAGTTATTAGTCTCTTCCTAAACATTTATTCATATCTTTTCCCAAGAATTCTAAGAAGATTATCAGTGAAGATTAAAAATCCATAAAGAGAAAATATAAAAAAAACTTTATAAATCACCTGAATAAGCTTCTCCAAGAAGCCATCGTGAGGGCCATTCGCATTTAGGAACAGCAAAAAAAAAAAATAATAAATAAAATAAAAAATAAAACATGTATAAAATCACCTGAATAAGCTTCTCCAAGAAGCCACCGTGAGGACCATTCGTATTTAGGAGCAGCAAAAAAAAAGTAAAAAAAAAAAAATTAATAAATAAAATGAAAAATGAAACATGTATTAAATCACCTGAATAAGCTTCTCTAAGATGCCGCCATCATGATCGTTCGGCATTCAAGAACAGCAGAAAATCCCACAGAGAAAAAACATTAAAAAAAATAAAATCACCTGAATCAGCTTCTCCAAGAAGCCACCGTAAGAACACATTCGGCATTCAGGAACAGCCGAAAAAAAAATGATAAAATCACCTGAATAAGCTCCTCCAACATGCCGCCATCAATGATCGTTCGGCATTCAAGAAGAGCCTTTGCCCTGTCGAAAAGAAGACTTTTGAGAAACTCAAAATCAATTTCCCCGGGGGACACTTCCTTTAACCTCCCAGCACGGATTCAAGCAGGGAACAGCTCAGCGCGCGACTGCATGTGAATTTAGACACTTCATTTGCATATTGTGTTCGTGTATGCATCTGTATTACTGAATCGAACCACACCACCTTTTTTTTTTTTTTTTTATTTGAAGGTTGGTTAAAGGTTTGCTTCAGTTTGAATCTGTTGACCTATATCGGTAGATGACTGCAGTTTTTGTTTGTAATACCGTCTTGTTGGTAATAGCGTCTTGTTGATTTTCAGTCCATTCGCGTGCAACTGAATTGCGAAGATTTCATTTACGCTATTTTCACTTTTTCCACCCGATTGCAATATTGTGGGGGAGGTTACTAGTTCTGTTTAGACACGATAATAATAATAATAATAATAATAATAATAATAATAATAATAATTTTATTATTATTATTATAATTTTCATGTTTTTTATGCTTCAGTTGACGTTGTTATCACAACTATTACTCTGAAAAAATTGTAATTAGTCTTGTTATTGCCATCAATGATACCAATATGTATCACACCTTCATCATATGCAAAGACCAACAAGGCGACATCATATTCTGGACGCTTTACCCCAGTTCTCCCCCTCCCCTAAACCACCACCCTCCGGGTTTATCCCACCCTTCCCCTGGGACCAGCGGTCTCCCTTCCCATTCACCCCCACCCCCTGGGAGATGCATTCTTTAGAGGGCTTGTGGGTTCCCCCTTTCCCCCGACGCCACAATATTAGAGAGTAGAGAGAGAAAGAGAGAGAGACTATAGAATTTAGGCCAAAGGCCAAGCGCTGCGACCTATGAGGTCATAATTTATTCGACGTAAATGGCGGCACAGTGGGAGTCCCTAGGCTTGACGTGCAAGGGTTCGAATCGCGGCTGATGGAATGCAATAACGGATGATGGGCGTTTTTGCTGTTGACGGTGGTGGTGTTGCAGCTTTTGGTTTCAGTAGGGGGAAGGGGCACTAGTTGAATTAGTTCGGGAATGCATTCAGATGAATTAGTCTCTTAATGGAACTGGAAAGCCCAATGCAAATAAATCTGACCAGATTACATAATTCTCACAACTTGTTTCTCACACACATGCACACAAACTCATATGTGCTGTATATAATAAAACATCCACATATAAATATTATATATACGTATAATATATAACAAATAAATCTGATATATATATTATATATATATATATATATTATTTATATATATATATATATTCATATATATTTCAAATATATATATTGATATAAAATGCATACTTACTTTTGTAAGTTCTATATATATATATATATATATATATATATATATATATATATATATATATATATATATATGTATGTATGTATAACATTACTTCTATTCAGTGCTTGGATGCATGCCTCATTCAGAACACATAGCCCTCTGTAACATTTTGGGTTGGGGGGGGTGGACCTCATCCCGAAATCTTAGCTAATAAACTTGTTGTGTGTGTTGCAGGTCATACATGCGTATGCATATAAGCTCGTACGCAT
This sequence comes from Macrobrachium rosenbergii, assembly GCF_040412425.1. Classification (NCBI taxonomy): domain Eukaryota; kingdom Metazoa; phylum Arthropoda; class Malacostraca; order Decapoda; family Palaemonidae; genus Macrobrachium; species Macrobrachium rosenbergii. The sequence goes on from NC_089750.1 coordinate 68,426,900, forward strand.
CAAAGCAAATACATGCATAAACAAGTTACCGTATGATTTTCTCGGGCGTCGAGAACGAAGTGGAACCCTACGACGGATTTCAAACACTCAAAGGGAGTTACAGGAAGCTTACTGGCTTTCATGCCTGCTTCGCCGTCTCTCAAAATTCAAAGATGGCTGCCCTGATGACCGTTATAACGATCCCTCCCAGGTCGTGTCAGGTCACCTCGTAAAACTCCCTTCATGCTCTTTTTCCTTCTGGTTGTTGAAGTAAAGTTTCCAGAACTCCTCTTCGTAGGGGGATGATGCCGGGGTTGGTAGGGGGATGGCAAGCCCATTCACGCCATACATGTCTCTCTCTCTCTTTTCTCTTGGTGGGGGGTTGGGGAGGAGGAATGGGGTCGGGTAGGAGTAACCCCCCTAGGGTTAGGGGCCATTCAGTCTCTCTCTCCAAAACTTCGACTTCCTTTAATACTATTCACTCCATATAGGATCTTTTCCTTCAACCCCCTCCCCCACTGGAAACCCCCCCCCTCCCCCCACCTCTCCACCTCCTAAAACTTCGACTCCCTTCAATATCCTTCCTCGTCGTTTAAGACTTAACTTTTTTATCGCTTGAATTATCAGGATCGAAAGTTTTGTGAGCGCGCGCGCGTGTGTGTGTATTTTTCAACCCCCCATATTTTTTTTATTACTTTCGCGAGTGCCTCCGCCTCCGCCTCCGCCGCCGTAGTAATCACTGCGCTTATGTTTTTTCCAAGTCATGCGTCGTAGGTAGTCGAAAGTTTCCGTCGGTCAGGTCCTGCCTTGAAGTCCGGGGCCGGTCCCGGATTTTTCTCCGAATCTTTTTCTAACGGTAAAACATGCGTCGGACGTGATCGAGGTCCCGCTTCGTATTAGTTTTCCTTTCAGCTCTCGAAGTCTTTTCTGTGTGTGTACACGAGATTACGAAAGTCGCCTACTGCCTCCTCCTCCCGCGTCCCTCGTCCCTCCTCCTCCTTCTCCTCCTCTTCCTCTTCCTCTTCCTCTTCCTCTTCCTCTTCCTCTTCCTCTTCCTCCTCCTCCTCCTCCTCCTCCTCCTCCTCCTCCTCCTCCTCCTTTTCCTTTGCATTTTCTTTTGAATTTCTTTTTATGGCGACCTTTGCGTTTTTAACTAAAAAAAAAGGACTCTCTTCATCAAACGTGATGCTGATAATGCATACGTACATACCTAAATAAATGTTTACATAAACACAGACATATATATGTATATATACTATATAGTAATATGTATATACATATATGCATGTATATATATATATTTATATTTATGTAAATGCATATATACAGTATATGTGTATAAATATATATATATATATATATATATATATATATATATATATATATATATATATATATAATGTATTTATGCATATTAGCACCTATTTATATTGTTCTATATTTTTAACTCGCCTATACACTTGGTTTTACCCGGCAGGTTTTCTGCCTTGTTTGTCAGTATATTTTTCTCTGTGAATATCCACGCTTCTTTCTAACTATTTCATGTGTATGTGTATGTATAAGCAGGTGTATCATGCACCCGACTACTAGCTTAAGCCATGCATCTCTCTACCGTCCTCATAATTATCCCATCTCAGCGACCGTTTCCCCAAATACCGCTGAGCGAAGCAGCATTATAACATCTCTGTTACCTTCTCGTTCGCAACCCGGCCTTAATTACAAAGTCTACCTGCGAGAGACTTAGTGTCACTGACATGCCGCCGAGGGGGGAGCTGATAACTCCATACAACGCTCTCTCGCCGAAGACGCTGCTGGAGGAGGGAGAGAGAGAGGAAGAGGTGAGGGGAGGAGGAGGATGAGGAAGGAGGGAGGGGGAGGAGGATGAAGAGGTGGTGGTGGAGGAGGAGGAGGAGTAGGTGGTGGATGGGGATGAGGATGGCTGGTAGGAAGAGGTGGTGGAGGGAGATGAGGAAGGGGAGGAGGAGGAAGAGGGGGAGGGGAATGAGGAGTAGGAGGTGGTGGAGGGGAGGGTAGGTAGGAGGAGGGGGTTGAGTAGGAGGAGGAGGAAGAAGGAGAAGACGACAGGTAATAGACGCGGTCGAGAAGGTAATTGGGAGTCAGGTTTGGAAGCAGAAGAACGGAGGTAGGAAGAGAGAGAGAGAGAGAGAGAGAGAGAGAGAGAGAGAGAGAGAGAGAGAGAGAGAGAGAGAGAGAGGAAAGCAATAACGGATGCAGAATCGAATGGAGGATGCGGGGTAATAGACACGGCGGAGAAGGTAATTGGGAGTCGTTAAGGAAGCAGTAGCAGGAAGAAGGCGTCGGGGGGAAAGAGAAGGTATAAGGGGATGCTGGATAAAAAGGGAGATGGAAGGTGCTTGGCAAAAAAGACTGGGAGAAAGGAGAGAATCGTGTATGGGAATGGAAGGAAGGAAGGGAGGTATGACTGAAATAGAGATAATAGAATATGAGAAGGAAGGTATGAATGAAACAGAGATAATAGAAGATGAGAATGAAAAAAAAAGGTATGGAGACCGAGAGAAAGTGGAAAAAAGAGAGCTACGAACTAAAGAAAGAGGAGGTATATTTGAGAGAAATGAAGAAAAAATATATAATGAAAGTGCTAAGGGAAGAGGAGGAATGTAGACGATTGGGATAAGTCAAGGGTAAATAAAAAGAATAAGAAAGGAGATAGAGGGAAATGTAGTAGAAAAAATAATGCGAAGGCAGAATTGAGGTAATGATGACAAAGTAAAGATGGTGACAAGGAAGGCAGACTGCACAAAGGAGATAAAATAATGCAAGAGAAAGGTGGTAGAAAGACTAAGGGAAACAGGGCAAGAGAGAGAGAGAAAGTTACAAAAAAGTCACAGGGGTGTAATGAAGCCGAGAAAAGAACGAATTAGGGGAATAAAAAATGCTGATGAAAGATAAGGAGGAGTGCGAACAGAAGCAAGAGAATACAAGGAAGGTGTCAATGAGAGAGGGGAGAGAGATAGAAGACATTAGAGAAGAAAGTTACGATAAAAGTTAAGTAATGGTAAGAAGAGAAAATCGAGGGAAAGGTTTGAAAGGAAACGTGAAGTGGAGGAATGAAAGTATTGAATTAGTCTTGAAAAATTATTAAATAAAATCCAGAGCGGAAAAATAATTGGTTTTGATATGTAATAAATGCATGATTTCTGCACTGCTGTTGCATATTATGCTAGCCTTATGCCAGCACGGTCTCTTGCTCCCAGAACAGCGTGTAACACTTCAGTACATATTCCTTATCGGCTAATGACAACCTGATTCTTTAATAAAAGGAAAACATTCTTTTGAAATATAGAATGGGATCTTTCCTAGATAGTGATCCCCAAGGGTTTTCGGGGGTCGTTATCTAGGACTAGTATTTCTTGGGGGTCATTATCTTTATGATATTTACAGTCTTTTGTTCATGTTTTTACGGTCATCCCCAACGGGCTTGTACTAAACACGCCACAAAGGTGGATACATACCGGGTTAAAACCCGTGGGGGTCACTATCTAGGTAAGATCCGCAGAATGTTTTGATTTATTAATATGATGGGATAAACTTTCGTCACAAAATACCAACAAATTCCAGAAAAAAAAAAAAAAAACAGCCAAGGACTGGCTGCAACGCATACACAGTCAGAACACAGCACCTTTAAGAGATTGAAGCTTGACTGGTACACTCGACTAGATAATCTTTTAGGCCTCGGAATCATTCATTGGAAAATGAATTAGGTCTGGAAAACGAGGATTTGTTGGAGAGTTTGAGCGTGAACGCTCTTAACCCAAGACAGGCCTTCATAGGCCTTTCCCTTGCCCTTCGGTTATGGAACGCCAAGTGATGAATTACGCTTGTTTAAAGGTCCTGGAAGTTATGACGCTAGATGGTGTTTGGGTACTTTGGGGGCTTAGCATCTTCCTCCTTCCAATTATGTCCCGCTGAACAGATGTGAGTATCTTTTCTCTTTCTTGGGTTTGTGGCATCACCGTGTTTGAGGGTATATTCAAGAAAATGTGTTCTTTGCTTTTCTGCTTTCTTAGCAACTAACTGTTGATTAAGTGTCGTGAATTGCATACGTTCAGTTTTACGGTGCTCTGCTTTTTATTGATTTTTTTTTATTTATTCTTTGCCTTCGTTCTTAGCAACTAGTCGTTTGTTAATTATTTATCATTAATCGTATATAATCGATTTTAGCCTGTGAATAAATAATAATAATAATAATAATAATAATAATAATAATAATAATAATAAACTACTAATTTTGTGTATTCTTGGCAAGAAATTGTATACAAAGTATTTACCAAGAATTGTGTACGTTCGATTTGACCCTGTTTTGCTTTTCATTTGTTTTTCAAATAAACGTATGCCATGCTGTGGAAATCTGAATAATAATAATAATAATAATAATAATATAATAATAATAACGAAATCCATTCTGTAGAAATAATAATAATAATAATAATAATATAAGGATATTGATCCCACACAACCCAAAAGTTAGCAAGTCGCCCTGCAGTATCAACAGATTATAGACAGGGACAGGAGAGACCAAACGTCGATGAATTTAATGCGCTGTCATTCTGCTTAGGCTTATTAAGGCCCTCGAAGTACACGTCTCAGAACATTGACAAATTAAGCCCTTCATCGGAATGACAGCGGTCCGTGTGTCTCCCTTGCTTTGAGGGAGATCTAAGTCAGTAATTAGACTTTTACTTGTCATTTGCTCTCTTCGTTTTATTTTTTTCTTTTTTTTATCTGCTGAAAACTCTTACGGGCAGTCAGTTGACTATAAACCCAAGGGAGCTTCAAAGCCCCGTAGAGGGGTAATGCCGTCAGCGCACCTCATGTGGTGCACTGTAGGCATTACTTAAGGTTCTTTGCAGCGTGCCTTCGGCATCCTAGCTGCAACCCCTTTCGTTCCTTTTACTGTACCTCCATTCATATTCTCTTTCTTCCATCTTACTCTACTCAGCCCTCTCCTAGCAATCGATTCATAGTGCAACTGCGAGGTTTTCCTCTAATTACTCCCTTCTAACCTTTTACTGTCAATTTCTATTTCAGTGCTGAATGACCCCATAGGTCCCAGTGCTTGGCCTTCGACCTAAATTCTATATTCAGTTCAATTCAGTCGAAAGGGAAATCAACCTGCAGAGAGAGAGAGAGAGAGAGTTATAGGAAAAGGTGATAGATAAATAAATATGAGGGAATAGAAAATAAAACGAAGTCTTGTTTGATTTAACACCTGTGAAGCAGTTTGACTTGTGCACAGATTTTTGTTGTCAATTTTTATTTCACTGTTAAACAGGTGTTTCTAATATACATTTCGAAGCTGTTGCGAAAAGCATTTAAAGTAAATTTTCATAAAATTCCAATTGGATAGAATTTATGTTCAGTATCTTCTATGTTAGATAAGCTCCTGAAATAAACGTTTCGAGTTTGGTTATAAAGTCAATTAGAATAATTTTATCTGCAGTCGAATTGAATGGAAACGTTTACTCTTTCTCGATTAGTGTTTGCGCTGGTATTTATTTGGCTTAATTCCACTTCTCTTTGTGGCAATTAAAAGTGTTTGGGTTTCTCATTTTACCAGGGTGCTTAAGGGCTCTCGTTTTATCAGGTGGTTTAATGACTTTTGCGTTTAGCAATTCATATTCATTTTTTTTTCTTTCAGTAGAAAAACAATTCTATAGAACCTTTGTGTTTTTATCCCTACAGTAATAGATGTAGCTTTGTCGTTATTCATCTGTTTGTCATGCTTTATATATGACTGGCTTTTTCTATGGTTGTTGTTAATTCAGCTGTAAAATTGTGCAGTCGTTGTTGTAACTGAAAGTTGCTTAGCTTTTAGTTTCTGTGAAAGAAAACTATTGTCTGTCCGTCCGCACTTTTTTCTGTCCGCCCCCAGATCTTAAAAAACTACTAAGGCTAGAGGGCTGCAAATTGGTATGTTGATCATCCAGCCTCCAATCATCAAACGAACCAAATTGCAACCCTCTAGCCTCAGTAGTTTTTATTCTCTTCAAGGTTAAGGTTAGCTATAATCGTGCGTCTGGCACCTCTATAGGTGCCAACAACTCTCAGGCCACCAGCGGGCCGTGGCTGAAAGTTTCATGTGCCGTGGCTGAGAGTTTCATACAGCATTAAACGTTGTATAGAAAACTCGATGCCGCCGAAGAAACTTCGGCGCATTTTTTACTTGTTTTCTTTCGCATTTAATTTGGTAATGAGCCAGTGTTGTTTGCGTCGAATTGGTTGCTCTTCTGGGTCCCACTTTTTTGTTTTTTTTACTCCATTCTGTATCTGTGTAACCTAAATTTATATTTTATATTTTTCGAACACACTTGTAAAGGCTGTATGTATGTATATATGTATATATAGCCAATTCTTTTTTAATAGTTTTATGAAAATCAAATTATTTTCGTTTATTTGATTTTTGTTGTGTGTACTCTACTTGTTAGTAAAGTATTACCAGATTTGTTTCAAGATTCTATAATGTTAGATATAATGTTAGCTGTAGAATCTATATCTAACAAAAGTTTGAAATGCCGGGAGATATTTTTATGCCCTAGGTTTGCCATACAGGGTTATCTAGAAATTAGTGAGTTGTCAGTCTGTTTGTCTGTCTGTCAGTCTGTCTGTCAGTCTGTCTGTCTGTCTGTCTGTCCAGTCCTGTATATGTCCGTCCGTTTGGTAACGTTAGCCCTTGTTGCATTGAAATCTTCTCCAAATCTATATGGTATTTATCTAACTCTTTGTATAGAGTATTACAGTCCTCCTCCCTTTGTATATATACTGCAAGGAGTACTAGTAATCACAGTCAACAATTTTATAATAATAATAATAATAATAATAATAATAATAATAATAATAATAATAATAATAATAAGCCTTTGTACTCTAATTTCTTCTTCATCAAAGATAAAAACTATCAAGAAAAAGTAAGATGGGACTTTCCCCGCCGGTTTAAAAGTGCTTTGTAAAAAGTCCTTTCTGATCAGAGGGTGAAAAGAATAAAAAAAAAAGAAAATGAAAGTCTTCAGGCCACATCGCCCGAAGATGATAATAACTGTGTGGTAGCGATTTTGTGTAGTGGACCAGTTTGCATAAAATTCCCATATTTGGATCGAATCCCCCTAGAGAATCTACCGTGGAAGTGTGCTGTTGCCGTTGGGGGAAAGGGGAGAGAGAGAGAGAGAGAGAGAGAGAGAGAGAGAGAGAGAGAGAGAGAGAGAGAGAGAGAGAGAGAGAGAGAGAGGGAGAGAGGAGGAGAGAGATATATATATATATATATATATATATATATATATATATATATATATATATATATATATATATATATATATATATATATATATATATATATATATATATATATATACATATACACACACAAACGCATGTGCATACAAACACACACACTATGTATATATATTTTTATAGAGAGAGAGATTACAGTATACACACGTACGCACTTATGTACATAACTATATATTGGTATGTGTATGGATGTGTATATATATATATATATATATATATATATATATATATATATATATATATATATATATATATATATATATATATATATATATATATATATATATATATATATATATATATATATATATATATATATATATATAGAGAGAGAGAGAGAGAGAGAGAGAGAGAGAGAGAGAGAGAGAGAGAGAGAGAGAGAGAGAGAGAGAGAAGTCGTTAAATATCGCCCTACTTTCTCTTCAGTCATTCGCGAAGAAATATTGGAAAACCGGATCGAATTCGGATAACGCTCCTCGATCGCAAGGATCTTCGGCCCATGACTGTTTATAGGTGGTAAAAGTATCCTTAGTTCTCCTGTCTCTATTTTCTCTCGCTTTTTTTTCTTTTATTTGTTTTTGCTGATATGAATTTGGTCCTTTTCAAGGTGCTCTTCCTCCCCATGACTTTTTTGCGATTTTATTTATGAAGACATTGTATATTATTAAGAAAATTTGTATTTGAAATTATTTATAATACTTCGTGCGTGTATGAAAAATTGCACTGGTTGATGAAAGAAGATTAGAGATTCTTGTGATGACTGTCAGTGCATTTGAATTTTGTCGAGTTCAGTGCAATTGCAGTATAAGTCAATATTTGGACATTCAAAATCTGAAGTATCATTGTTGTCATAATTATTTTATTTGAGTTTAATATTATATGATCTCTTAGTTTATATTATATATCCTATCTATAGCAGCTTGCTGTTAATCGTGTTAATCCGGAGAAAATAATTTCCTTCGCAACTTTGTTGAATACAAACATTTTTCCAGGAAGATTTTAGAATGAGAGAATAGACGTTTTATACTGAATGTACAGTACCGTGTAGCTAAAGGGAAAGAGTTGTTCTTGCATCAAATTGCTTTTATGCTTGTTGCATCCACAAATGTCTTGTTCAGAGAAAAAGTTTATATTTCAAGCACAGTGGTTAGCCTCTGTGCTGTTATTTATATTTTCATGATTTGTTTTTTTCCTAAAATATTTTATTTGTGCTCTTGAGCACAGTATAAATCAGATGATGATGACAGATCAGTACCGAACTTTGAAACTTGAAAATAAAAACCACAAATTGGGAAACAAATACAGTTTCTGAGCGTCATGCTCGGAACTGCATATGGACTTTTAAATATATTTGTTCTCCAATTTCTTTATTTTTTTTTTTTTTAAGAATAAATCACACTTCTGGGGTTAACTATTTTATACGAGTTTAAGATAATGTGTAAGGGTCCTCTTTATAAGCATTTTAATTTTTTAAAACATTACTTATATTAGGAGTATTATTGTAGATACCTTTTAATAAACTTTCTTTTTGTATGCGCGAGTACTTTTATCTTTATGAGATCGACTCACTTCAGCTTTACAAAAACCTCTGTTATATTTATATATAGTCCAAGATATTTATATACATACATTTATGCATATTACACTTTTCAACTTACATAAATGCCTTTTTACATATGTAGGAAGAGATAGAGAAGAACAGAAGGAGGGCGAATTACTTATTTATTATTTAGGGAGAGAAAAGGCTAGTTTCTTTTTAGTGAGAGGTGAAGCAAAATGGAGAGAGAGAGAGAGAGAGAGAGAGAGAGAGAGAGAGAGAGAGAGAGAGAGATAAGAGATAAACTGACAGGTATGGAGAGAAACAAACCTTCCTTGTAATTCAAGCAAATACGAAGGCAAACGCAGACGAATTTGTTTATTTGAGTAAAGTAACCCCTTTCATTTAAAAAAAATCTTAGAAAGAGAGAGAGAGAGAGAGAGAGAGAGAGAGAGAGAGAGAAAAAAAGGGAAGAGGTTGGGAGAAGGGTCTCTTGATATGTAAAATCTTGGCCCAAGTGCATTTTATTTTTTGTCCTTCTTTTTCTCTGAGTTTTTTTTTCTGTAAGTTATAAAGGTGAGAGAGAGAGAGAGTGAGAGAGAGAGAGAGAGAGAGCAAGTTTAGTGGTTTTGGCAGCCAAATAGAAAAAGGGTTTTCGACCCCCACATAGTCGATACTGGAAAGCCTCTTTGGCCATGGTTATACTCTGTATCGAGTTTATGTTGAAAGGAGAGAGAGAGAGAGAGAGAGAGAGAGAGAGAGAGAGAGAGAGAGAGAGAGAGAGAGAGAGAGAGAGAGTAGGGGGAGGGGGAAAGACATCGAATGTAGGAGTGAATGAAATGAACGTGTAAAAATAAAAAGAAATGGATAAATAGGAACATGAAAGGAGAATGAAATAATATGGTAATAGGTTTAGGGACGAAGAGGAAATTAATGGAAATAGAGAAATGACAGAATTTTAGCCAATATGGAAAGCAGTCAGGGGTGTCGCCAATGGAATAATATGATCAAGAAGACTACATGAAAGCTTTTTATTTTTCATCTAAAGAGAATATAAAAAATAATTAAGATAGGTACAACTAATTTGCTGAGAATGATAGGACGGTGTAATACTGAAATAAGAATTGAGAGAAAAGATATAAAAATAAAAATTTAAGTAAACAAGACGCAAACGTCTGGGAAAAGTCAGCCAATTCAACAAAACAAAATGTAAATAAGAAAAAGGAAAAGACAAAATGAAATTATAGAAAGGAAAGAAGGTTGTATAATTAAAAGAAGAAACCTCCTTAGGCAAACTGTAATTACTAATTTTCCAGGAAAAAGGGGGGGATACGAAAGTAAGGGAAAGATAACTGAAAATATAAATGAAAGAGGTAATGAGAAAGAAGATGAATAATATAATAACACCACAGAAGACCAGCTTTTACAATTATAGATATAATTGCAGATGCCATATTATTAAAGCAGTGTTTCCAGAATAATTTCAAAGTAATAAGTTTATATTAGATTTTTACGTGAAAGTTGGGTATCCCTTGCCCCACTTCTTAATAGTTATGAGGGTACACATTTATTTCTACCATGTGTCTTTTTATCATTTTGTCATTCGAAAATAATCATCCTGGGATTTAGAGCTCCTTACATTGACGACACTCTTTCATAAGAAGGGGGAGAGAGAGAGAGAGAGAGAAAAGGAGGAGGTTGGGGGGATCTAGCCTTTAATAAAGGACACTTTGATCATGTAAACAGGTTTGAAAATAAACAGGTAGTTTTGTGAATGTATACGTGTGACTTTATACACTGTAAGACACGCAAACAAATAAATGTGTGTGTGTAGGTGTATGTATACGCATTTCGTGCATATTTTTTTTCCAATATGGCTGATCGCGAGAAGTCGCCGAAGTTTACGCGCTTTCGACCTAACGTCGTTTATGATGCTCAACCTTCGATCGGAAATGACTTTCTCCCCTCCCCATTCCTTCTCTCTCTCTCTCTCTCTCTCTCTCTCTCTCTCTCTCTCCCCATCTTCTTGCCTTCCTGTTCCAGGAAGGAGATAACATTCAAGATCTCTTCACCATCGATCAAAGATAGGAAATTTGTCAATCTATTATACCAATAGTTCATCTTGTTCGAGGGTGTGTGTGTGTGTGTGTGTGTGTGTGTGTGTGTAGATATTTGTCGCTATTTGTCAACGCAAGGTGAGATTTTACATTCTGTTACGAGATGGCTCTGCAATCGTCTTTTTACTGCTATTTTTGCGTAAGGTTTTACTTTGTGTTAAATAGAATTCGATCTTTTATTTTTCCGTTCTGTTACGAGATGGCGCTACAATAATCTTTTTACTACTAATTTGCGTAAGGTTTTGCTTTGTATTAAAGGAGTTAGATCTTTTATTTTTCCATTCTGTTGCGAGATGGCGCTGTTATTATCTTTTTACTGTTTTTTTCGTAAGGGTTTACTTTGTGGTAAATGGAATTAAATCTTTTATTTTTCCATTCTGATACAAAATGGCGCTGTTAATATCTTTATACTATTTTTTTTCTCGTAAGAGTTTACTTTGCGTTAAATCAAGTTAAATTTTTTTTTTTTTTTTTTACATAGAATTTGTTGTTTGAAAAATAAACTGTCATTACCGCCTATTCTTTTCTGTTATTTAGGAATGATTACGCGCCATTCGCTAAGAGAAATTGCTTTTCCGGAATGCCGGAAATTACTCCAAATTCAGGAAATTGCTTCTCATAATTTTTCGGATTTTGTGTTCAATGGTAACAGGTACTTAAAAAAAAATTTAGCATTTTATTTATTTTTTTTATAAAAGCTGGTCAGTCATGGACAGTAAAAATTTTTTTTATTTAATTTTTTAAAAAGCAGGTCAACCACGGACAGTAAAATAAATAATTCTTGAATTTCATTTCATTTCTTTTATAAAAGCAGGTCAACCATGGACAAAAATTTTTTTATATTTTTATTTTTTTTACAAAGCAGGTGAACCACGGACTATAAAAAGTAATATTTTATTTAATTTCATTTTGTTAAAAGAATAAAAGAAATTTATCTCATTTTAATTTTTTTTATAAAAGTAAATCAACTACGGACAATGAAAAATTTTTTTTTAATTTAATTTTTTTTTTATAAAAGCAGGTCAACCGCGGCCAATAAAAACAATATTTTATATCAATTCATCTTTTTAAATAGCAGGTCAACGACGGACAATAAAAAAACAATTTTTTATTTTATTTAATTTCTTTTGCAAAAGCAGGCTAACCACGGAAAATAAAAGAAATTTATCTCGTTTTAATTATTTTTTTCTAAAAACAGGTCAACGATGCAGAAAGATTTTTGCTTCGAGGAACAGGAAGAAATAGCACGGTCGTCTAAAAAAAAAAAGCAAGTCAGAACTTCTATGTGAAATGGTACTACTTGGCCGTGAAAAATGACATCGCCTATACAATGGGTGATGTTCGATGATTTATTACGGGTCCCAACGCCCCGTTGGGTTACCAAGCGCCCGGCGGTTCAGAAAATTTCTTGACGTATATACTGTTTTTTTTTTTTTTTTTTTTTTTTTTTTTTTTAATGACATTTGTTGTTTATCGTTCTCTCTCTCTCTCTCTCTCTCTCTCTCTCTCTCTCTCTCTCTCTCTCTCTCTCTCTCTCTCTCTCTCACATATACAGTATATACACATGTATATATATGTATGTATGCATTTGTATGTGTAATATATATATATATATATATATATATATATATATATATATATATATATATATATATATATATATATATATATATATATATGTGTGTGTGTGTGTGTGTGTGTATATATATGTATATACACATATATGTATGTATGCATATATATACACAGAGGTTTGTAATGTTTTATACTATGAATTGTTTATGCTCGCTCGAATTGCGATCTACAAAGAATCAAGGGGAAAAGGGCATTAACGAGTTTCCTTCCTCCTTCTCCTCCTTCTTCTCCTCTTCCTCTTCCCTTTCCTCGGCGAAGCACAACGAAATAAAAAAAAAAGTCAAAGAAACGTCTCGGCAAAACAGGAGGAGTTGTCTTCAAAACAAACGTCAGCGCACGGTTCAGCTGTAGCAGCACTTCACCGAATTACACGCTCTTTACTCCAGCGTTGTCTGATCTTTGGCGGTTTCACAAACACGCCGCAAGGAAAACTCTACTCCTTGCTTGCTTGCTTGCTTTAGAGCAAGAAGGAAGGAGGAGGGGTTCGAGAGAGAGAGAGAATTATTTCTCTGCTCCAACAAGAGCTGCTGATTCCCTTTTCACCTCTCTCTCTCTCTCTCTCTCTCTCTCTCTCTCTCTCTCTCTCTCTCTCTCTCTCTCTCTCTCTCTCGCTTTTCAGATTCCTCACTTCTGCTCCGGAGAATTTCCCCTTACCGAACCTCCTCCTTCTCTCTCCTCACGCCATTTCCCATTCAAAATTACATGGTGTGCCATGTTACCCTCAGACTCCTCCCCCCCCCCCTCCTCCCTCCCCCCCCCCCCCCAGCTACTGAGGCTTTTCCTCCCTCCCAGGGCCATTTCTTTTTCCTTTAATGTCATTGCAGTTCTTTTCATATGATAATATGTTTGTAAATTGTATGACCTATATCAATAACACAAAGGGCGCCTCTGTCATGGAGGAGACCTTAATGACGCCGAAGGAATAGGGGCTGACGGAACGTGAGGATGGGAAGGATAGACAGACAGACAGACATGAGAGAGAGAGAGAGAGAGAGAGAGAGAGAGAGCAGAAAGGAATAGGATGGAGGAGGAGGAAGCAGGAGATGGTGACGAAAGGATATTGAAATCTGTATCCCTAAAGGGAGCTGGGAAATGGGCGGAACAACCTCGTCTCACGGGCTTTTCAATAGAGTTTGAGGTTGATGAAGAAAAGAAGAAATCGTAGAGAGAGAGAGAGAGAGAGAGAGTGTGTACTTATTGCTTGTATTATATTTCGAATGCAGTGAACAAATAGTCAGATTTAGAAAAACTACTACAGAATAATGCTTATTGATAATATATATTTTCAATTACAATGTATAGTCTTGATGAGCATAACGAGTACAAGCTAATGAGAGAGAGAGAGAGAGAGAGAGAGAGAGAGAGAGAGAGAGAGAGAGAGAGAGAGAGAGAGAGAGAAAAGAGGGTTACTTATTGCTAATATAACTTACTAAATACGAGGAATGCCTACCGTCATGATGAGAAAAGCGGATGTGCAAACTAAGGAGAGAGAGAGAGAGAGAGAGAGAGAGAGAGAGAGAGAGAGAGAGAGAGAGAGAGAGAGAAGTGAGTTTATATATACAGTCCTCCATCATTTTGTTTTACAGGCTGGAATTGGTAGAAGGGTTTGCTTTGCCATAAATCTTGGCATGAGAAGCCCCGTGGAACGTTACGAAACTACGAAAACGATCTCGAAAGCCGAGATCTTGTTTTGTTGTTGTTGTTTTCCGTTGTTTTTTTTCCTGTTGTTTTTCTAGCGCTCTCCATTCCGGGCAGGAATTTGTGTTGTCTTAGGTCACGGAAGCAGAAGAATGGCTGCTTTGTATTCGCACCCTTGTGTTGTGCTGTTCCTGAATATGCACACCGGGTCTTTTGCATGTTTATTCTGACCCTGAGTCTTCGAATGTAAGTGGTTTGGGCCAAGTTGGTCTTTCTTTTAAGAGTCGATCAGTGTTGCGCCGTTGCATACTTGTCTGCTTCAGTAATTTCAACTAAATTTTGTTTTAAAAAATCGAGGACTTTGCTCAACTGAACCGTTATAAGGTGATTTTACGTAGTGATAGTTCACATTAATATTTCGACATTAAATTTTCGAGAACGTGCGTGATGAGGTTATTTTGAAGAATTTTTTTCACTTTTACTTGGCTCATTTTGCTTTTATGATTTGTGGTGGAATGTATTTTAATTATTTAGGACTTATCAAGCGTTTTCTTTCGAATATATTGAAATACCTATTCTAGGCTATTTTAATAGTAGCTAGGACCAAACCAAAAGCAAATTTTGATAGATGAAAGTTTTCCCTCGACAGCTAAATGACTATTTTCTACAAGAAAATAATCCTGCCGAGTCTGATTACGTTAAAATTTGAAAGAAATTCCGCAGTTCCTTTCTTTTTATTTTCTCTGCGTGATAGAAACCTCTATGCATAAATGAACTCACACTAAACCTGATTGCTAAGAAGGGGAAAAACTAAATAAAATAAAATAGACAAATATCGGCAATTTGGAATCCATAGTAAAACTACCAGGAAAGGTTTCCCCAATTTAAAAAGTCAAATAGTGAAGGAGTCGCCATTTCACAGTGGGCGAAGCGAAATAATTGCCTACTTTTCTGCCTCGTCTTCAAAGCACGCTATGAAATAATTTCTTGTTAGAATGTCAAGTCAGTGTTGTGTTTTCAGTTTTCTTGCATTGCCTGCCAGTTCTCCTATGTACAATGGCCCCTGAGTAATTAATTTTTTTTATGACGTATGATTCATCACTTTTTTAGATTTACCTGTTAATTTTTGTATCTTTTGAAGTTTACCTATCAATTTTTATATCTTTTTATTTATTTACTTATTAATTTTGCTATGTTTTTTATATTTATCTATTAATTTTTATCTTTTATATTTACCTATCAATTTTTATATATTTTATAATATAAATTTAAATTTTTTTATATTAATTTTTATACCCTTTTATATTTACCTATTAATTTTTATATCTTATTTATAAACATATCTTGATTAGCTCTCTTCACGAGAAAAGTGACGGGGGACGGACATATAGAAATGAACAAAACTAGGTCTTCCACACACAGGTAGAGGAGACTGAAGACTTAGAGCCCAAGTTTCACAGGTCTTCTTCCTTCAAGAACACAGGAGGAACGTGTACGGGACTTGATCGAATTGTCTTGATCTCGAGGTGTAAGTGACAATATCCGCGCGGCACCTGGTGGAGACCGACTCTTGATGCGTCGAACCTGACCGAGGTACAGGTGATTGAAGTAAATCGGGGGATAGGGAAAAGTGGGTTGCCGTGTTTTTTTTGGGGGGGAGGGCGGTTGTTTACTGCCGTTTGTTTGTGATTTGTTTGTTTCACTCGACTGTCGTTTTTTATTGATTTTTTCATTGAAACAGTTACATATATATACAAACACACTCACACTCACACACACACACACACACACACACACACACACACACACACACACACACACACATATATATATATATATATATATATATATATACATACATATACATATATATACGGTATAATTTATTTCTGTAAATTGTCCTTTTCTTCTGGTGGATAATTGTGTTTACTCCAGTTTTTCGTTACTATATATTTTTTATTCTCTTAATAAACAAGAGTTTATATATATATATATATATATATATATATATATATATATATATATATATATATATATATATATATATATAGATAGATAGATAGTAGATAGATAGATAGATAAAGACAAAATCCACGAAGGAAAAGAAACAATGGAGTGCTGCAAGGCCTTTCAACTTATGGTCCTTTACTTAGCAGACTCAAATAAAGGACTATAAGTCGAAAGGCCTTGCAGCACTCCCTTGTTTTTCTTTCCTTCTTGGATTTTGTCTTTATTTATATATTCATCACGTTCCATAGTTTCGTGGTTCAGTTATACACACACTCACACACATTATATATAATGTATGCAGGTATGTATATATATGTGTGTGTATAACTGAATCACTGTATACATATTTCATGTGTACAAATTATCAAATCTACAAAGCGATGCAACGAACGGACTCCAATAACCCAAACTTGCTGGGAAAATTATTCCGGAGTTTAACAGCAGTTAAAGCGAAGAGAAATGAATTTGGGGGAGCGATTTTCTCGAATGTGTTGGTAAATAGAGGCGATTGATTTGTGCGAGTGGATGACGTTAATGTTATTCTAGAAACATAAATTGGGGGTTATTTGTTTAGGCTAATGCAGTTCCCGTTTTTTATGAATGCCATTGGAATTTATTTGATTGAGTTTGTTCTTTTTTTTTTTATTTCAAAATGGAATGCATATAAACTACTTCCGATTGCAGCCGATTGCAAAGTGCATATATATTTATATAGGTTTCCCGTGGTTTGTATGGATGCTTTTTCTTAACTACTTGCATTAATTGAAGAAATAATAATTTAGGCTTATTCCTTTTCTATTTGTTATCAAGTAAGTGTATTGCTATTCTGTTTGTTATTAAATGGATATATTACTTATTTATTTATCTTAAATAATGTATATTCATTTTCTGCTTGTTATCAATTTATCTCAAATAATGTATATTCATTTTCTGCTTGTTATCAAGTGGGTGTATTGCTGTTTTTTTTGTTATCAAGTAGATATATTAATTATACATTAGTTTTTTATTTATCTTGGATTATGCACATTCGTTTTTATGTGTATTCAATTTTTACTTGTTATGAAGTAAGTGTATTCTTTTTCTTTTTGTTATGAAGTTAGATACATTCATTTTTTGCCTGTCTTGAATTATGTGTATTTATTTTTGTTATCTTGAATTAAGCACATGAATTTGCTGTTTCTTGTTGCTTAAATGTACTCCTTGTTATCGATTAAATTTATTCATTTTATTTTGTCATGAATTATGTGCATTCCTCCTTTTCTGGGCGTTGTCTCTCGTGGAATCTTGCCTCTTGAACTTTTGAAAGGTTGCTTACAAATGTGTACTCTTTATTATCAGTAATAATAACCTCTATATATTAAAATTCAGTGTGTGTCGTTGGGCGAGTCGGTAGAGCTGCGGACTGTCACTCGATGGGCCGGAGTTCAATTCCCCGGCCGGCTGATGAGGAGTTAGAGGAATTTATTTCTGGTGATAGAAATTCATTTCTCGCTACAATGTGGTTCGGATTCCACAATAAGCTGTAGGTCCCGTTGCTAAGTAACCAATTGGTTCTTAGCCACGGAAAATAAGTCTAATCCTTCGGGCCAGCCCTAGGAGAGCTGTTAATCAGCTCAGTGGTCTGGTAAAACTAAGGTATACTTAACGTCCCCAGTGTGTGTCGGTGTCCATATTTTTTGTTTTTTTTATTGAGTGGAACAGTGATAGTCCACACTTAATAAAATCCACTACACTTGGTAGCTCACGATTGTGTGCTCATTATCAGTAGTAACCTTTACCTAATAAACTGCAGTGTGTTCATATTTTAATATTTGTGTGTCACAACAATAGTCTACTTTTAATGTAATCTACTTTTAATTTGTCTTTGCCCAACTCGGGACTGGTCCCTCTCAGCAATGACTACTGTTATTTTAAGCATGTTGAATGAAATGTTACACCAGCTTAGATAATAATGACTTTACTAGAATTCATGCATTTGTCGTGCTGGAACTTACGGAATGTTTTATCTCACTGGTGTATTCTCTTATGGCTATTTTATTAATTTTATTTTATTTATTCTCCTCTCTTTGTTCCTCTCCCCTTTCCCTCTCCTTCTTTTACCGCAAGACCTTTCAAGTAGATCTCCGGGTGGTTATGGTCATTTTGTTGATCAGTTTACTTTAGACATTCGCCTGTCTTTTTTATTCTTCCATTTCCCTCACCCCTTTTTACTGCAAGACCTTTCAAGTAGATCTCCGGTTGGTCATCAGAAGACAAAAAAATAAATAAATAAATAAAAAACAATAAAAAATAAAAAAAAATCGAAGCTGGCTTCTACCACAAATTATTCGTGTGTTTTTTTTTATCTTGTAAAAATAGAGGTCAGTTTACTTTAGACATTCTCCTGCCTTTTATATTCTCCCTTTTCCATCTGTCCTTTTTCCGCAAGACCTTTCAAGTAGATTTCTGGTTGTCATCAGAAGACGACAAAAAGAAAAAAAAATATAAGCTGGTTTCTCCCACAAATTGCTTATGTGTGTGTATTTTTCTTTTTTAAACTAGAGGTCAAGTTACTTTAGGTATTCTCCTGTCTTTTATATTTTCCCATTTCCTCCCTCTCCCATTGACCGCAAGACCTTGCAAGTATATTTCTGGTTGGTTATCAGAAGACGACAAAAAAAAAAAATCTAAGCTGGGTTTCTTCCACAAATTACTTGTGTGTATTTTTTTTTTAAACTAGAGGTCAGTTTACTTTAGACATTCTCCTGTCTTTTACATTATCCCATTTCCTCCCTCTCCCTTTGACCGCAAGACCTTGCAAGTAGATTTCTGTTAGGTTATCAGAAGACGACAAAAAACTCTTAAGTTGGGTTTCTTCCACAAATTACACTTTTTTTTTTTTGTAAGACTAGAGGTCAGTTTACTTTAGACATTCTCCCGTCTTTTATATTCTCCCTCCCATTTCCCTCTTCTTCTTTTGACCGCAAGACCTTTCAAGTAGATTTCTGGTTGGTCATCAGAAGACGTAAAAAAAAAAAAAAGATCTAAGCTGGTTTCGTCCGCAGTTTACTTTTTTTTTTTTTTTTTTTTCTTTAAACTAGAGGAGGTCGGTTGTAATTTTCTTCGCAGAGAGATTCTGCCAAAAAGAGCCCCAGATGTTGTGCCGGCGTTGTTCATCGAAGGCCATTATCCATCTTGCAACTATCCTTAACAGCCGAAACTTTCGGGTCCCCCTCTCTAGCCATAACGCGGAAAGTATGACCCTAATTATGTTCCCGGAAAGTTTAGGCCAAACTACACTATTTTTAGGGTTCCTTCAGAGATTTCGCTCTTCCAGCGCGACGGAAATGCTGTGGGTAAATTTTTTATCTTTTATTTTTTATTATTATTATTTTTATTTTTTATTTATTTTTTGTGTGGAGGGTAGGCTTTTGTAGACACTAATAGTTGTACCGAGTCTGTTACCCCAACAGTAATTTAGCTCTGGCGTGGCGTATTATTCCATAAAATTAGGTCAAATTAATATACTTAATTAGAAGCAAGAGTGTATTTTTATATGCAGAGGCTGTGTGTTTTTACTTTTTAAGTATAGATTACTAATTATGTATCTATAAACATGTATAGTTTCATACTATTAACTTTAGCTAGTGTAATTAATTTGAGGCGAATGTGTACTCTTTTAAACACATTTGTATATGTTTTTTCCGTATAGATTAGTCATTAGGTATCTGTACAGACACTTGAATGATTTTCTTTTAAGGTTTTTTAAATAGTTTTTTCCTCCAATTGACAGTATGAAAATCATGATATACATGTAGATATTATTATTATTGTTATTATTATTATTATTATTATTATTATTATTATTATTATTATTATTATTATTATTATTATTATTATTGATGTTGCTGCTGGGTTCGAATTTTTATATAGTAACAATAGTCAGCAGGGGTCAACTATTATTATTATTATTATTATTATTATTATTATTATTATTATTATTATTATTATTATTATTATTATTATTACTGCTGTTGTTGTACCTTCTTTACCTTAAAATACCGTTATGTAGTTCCTGATTTATCGTAAATATCTTTCCCCAAGTTCCTTATGTTTTTAGAGTGCTACATATTCTTTTAAAAATGCCTAATGACTTTATCCAGATTTGAGAGGGAGAGCCAAGACAAAATTCCCCTGCAGGAAAATAGAATGAGTCACATTAAGAAGAAGAAGAAGAAGAAGATATTGGGATTAATACAGGGATTAATTGGGGGATTGTGAAGGAAGGGAGGCGAGATGAGACGAGAAAGGAAGTGAGAAAGAACGAGAATGGAAGAGCGACATAAAAGAACAGTAGGAAGGGGGAAAACAAGAGAAGGAAGACGAATATCAAAGGGAGAGACGTAAAAAAAAAAGAAGCATAAAGAGAGGAAAAATCATGAAAGAAGAGGAAACGTTTAGGAGATAAATGGGAGGAGGAAATGTAGGATAAAATCGCGTTTGCTGTACAATGAACTTAATTGTTAGGAGGAAGATGACTTTCAAAAAAATACATATGTATAAAGTCTGTGAAGGAGATCTGGAGGGAAGGGATATTGTGCAATTTTGGGTCCTTTTTTTCTCGGTTGCTGCTTATTCACGCGTCTTTACAAAAGTATTTGGTTGTAGCGCGTGCATGTATATGTATATATATATATATATATATATATATATATATATATATATATATATATATATATATATATATACACATATATATACATATATATACATATATGTATATATATATATATATATTTGTATATATATATATACATTTGTATGTATGTATGTATGTATGTGCAATTGCACCATAGTAATGCATGAAACACCGAGTATGTACAGTATGCAGTGTTTCATAGTTCCCCTGAGGTACATCTGCATGTATACATAACGTTTTCTGTTGATTCCAAGCGCACACAGACATGTATATACATACATACATACATGTATACGTATATATATGTATATATATATTTTTGAGAGAGAGAGAGAGAGAGGAGAGAGAGAGAGAGAGAGAGAGAGAGAGAGAGAGAGAGAGAGAGAGAATGTCAACTTCATGCTAAACTTCAACGAAAAGATAATAATCTGGAACAGCCATTTTTCGTGAGAGAGAGATAGAGAGAGAGAGAGAGAGAGAGAGAGAGAGAGAGAGAGAGAGAGAGAGAGAGAAAACAAGTCTGTTATTCATTGAGCCAGATGAATATTCTGGGTTAGGGGATGGCCATACTTCGCCTCCTTCCATTGTGGGGGATTTTCCGCCGTCTTGGTCTCGCTGACGTATATTATGAAATAAGAATTCAGGGCCTTTTCCAGTCTCTCTGTTCCTTTCGACACACTCCTTGATGGACGTTGCTCGTTCAGACACAAAGATCGCCATCTCTCCCCCTCCCCCCTCTCCCTCACTCCTCCCTCTCCTCCTCCTCCTCCCCTTTCCCCACAGGACCATGTTCGCTTTCCCCCACAGCTACCCCCACAGACACACACACACACGCACATAAACGCAACACGCGCACACGTACACAGGATCTAGGCAGCTCTCATCTCTTCATTTAATTGTTCTCTCTCTCTCTCTCTCTCTCTCTCTCTCTCTCTCTCTCTCAGTATATATATGTGTGTGTATATTTATAATACATACATACATATACATATTCTATATTATATATATATATATATATATATATATATATATATATATATATATATATATATATATATATATATAGTGTGTGTGTGTGTGTGTTCTCCAGTTCATCACATTCTCATCCGACACTCTTTCGTTCTTTTCTCTCTCTCTCTCTTTATGTCTTATTTGCCGTTTGCTGATCCTAAAATCTTCTCCTTCTCCGCCCTCCTGAGGATTGTGTTCTTGCCGGCGTTCTCTCTCCTGCTCCATTAGCGCGAATAAAAAACATTTCAGTCAGAATATTTCTGGCATAATTCGTGTCGCAACAGTCTGAAGGAAAAAAATCGTATTAAGCGTCACTGGGGTTTTTTTTATGAGTATAAAGGGGATTTCACCGCTTTGTGATAGAATGTTCTTGCTTGTTAAAACACTGTAGGCTTTTTATGTATATGCAAATGTGTATATATGTGCATCCACCCCTAATTCGCATTCAAGATCATTCACACTTATACCTACACACATGTTTTTACAATTGAGGAGACCAGTGCCACGGGCGGCCCGATGCCATTTTCTAGTCAGTGCCCCAGAAATTGGTCCCCCCCCCCAACCCTGCTTCCAAAAATAATAAAGGGAGAAGGGTGGAGCTTAAGACCTAACACACACACACATACACACACACATATATATATAATATATATATATATATATATATATATATATATATATATATATATATGTTTATTTATAAACTGGTTAATGTTGTGAAAATTTTCTTTATTTCAGGGTTCACCCATAGTACTGCAGGCTAAGTATAAATTAGCTTTGAGTAATATATTATATATATATATATATATATATATATATATATATATATATATATATATATATATATATATATATAGAGAGAGAGAGAGAGAGAGA